>NC_057800.1:272974859-273001660 GCF_018294505.1 Triticum aestivum | reverse complement strand
TGGGGGGTCATCGGCGACGGTTGAGCGGGGGAGGGAGCGGGGGGTCGGCGGAGGCGGTGGAGTAGGGGAGGGTGTGGGGGGTGCTCGGCGGCGAGGGGGATCTGGCGAATGGGGATAGCGATCAAGATGGAGGGGGATCGAGATCGAGTGTCCTCATGAATATTCAATATTTTTTCATATTGAATATGAAAAAATATCATCAAATTTGAAAAAATATTCATGAATTCAAAAAGTGCCCATGAATTCAATTTAAAAATATTCATGAGTTCAAAAAATATTAACAAATTCAATACTTTTTGTGAATTAGAAATTCAATACCATAATAAACATAAATAAATATTCATGAGGACACAAGAACAAAAGAAATATCATTTCAATATGTCGAAATACAATCGAGAAATGAAGGCTACAATTTAAATACAATCAATCTTAGCTAGCTATCTGTTCACAATCTTCTTGCCCTTATTTTTCCTAAATGGAGTTCTTCTCTTGAACGGACGTCCTTTAGGTAGGGTGGTCCTGCTTCTTCTTGTGGTGTATGCTTGTACTTCATCGTCATCGTCATGTTCCATCCTCGGGTCGCCGTACTTGTCAAAGTCTTGCTCATTGGTGACTCCATCCATTCAGATGATCTTCCTTTTGCCTCTCCTCACGACAACACGACTGGGTTTTGACGGGCCGGTAATGAAGAAGCATTGGTCCACTTGGGAAGCCAGTACCCATGGCTCATTTTTTGCGGTGACGTTTGCGCCTGCGATCTTGGATTTGGCTTCGGGTATAACCATGGTGGTGAAATACCGGTCTTCTTTTATGACGCTCTTGGCCCATCTGACACGGAACATCAGGACCTTCTCTCCAGCGTAGCTCAGCTCCCAGATCTCCTCGATCCTTCCGTAGTATCTGTCCTTGTCGTTACCGGTGTAGGATTCCATCGTTACCCTGGAGTTCTAATAACCATCGCTCTTCGTGTCCTTTCCCTCGGTGTAGAATGTGTAGCCGTTGATATCCTATGCCTCATACGTCATCAGGTTGTGCTCGGCGCCCTGTGACAAGGCGAATATGAGTTGTTCTTCCGCGGAAGAATCCTCATGTAAAGGGTACGACAGAAGCTTCTGCTTGAACCAATGCGTGAAACATGAGTTGTGCTCTTTGATTATATCTCTGTCCGTCCTCTGTTGGCCTCGGTCATTGTATGTCTTCTCAATAAAGGTTTTGTGCTCTACACCCAAGGATCGACCACGTCTATGTGTTGTAGCGCGACTAGGTTTGCTCTTTCAAAGTCGGCAAGTCGACCCTCGAAGTCGACATGCATTTGGCGGCGATCCTCACGGTGACCCCATCCAGCGAGCCTGCCGAGGTGCCTGTTGACGGGCAGACCAATGGGGTTCTCGATGCCTAGATAATTCGTGCAGTAGGAGATGCACTCTTCGGTCAGAAAGCCCCTGGCTATGCTTCCCTCTGGACGTGACATGTTGCGAACGTTTCCTTTGATGACACCATTCATCCTTTCGGATGGCATCATGCTATGCAGGAACGTCGGTCCGAGTTGGATGATATCCTCCACGATATGGACCAGCAGATGCACCATAACATCGAAGAATGCGGGCGGGAAGTACATCTCAAGCTCGCATAGTATCACCATGATCTCTTCCTGTAGCCTTCTGAGTTGCCTCACGCCAACCGACTTCCGAGAGATGATGTCAAAAAAGTTGCATAGGCCAAACAGCGTTTCACGGACGTGCGCGTCCATGATCCCACGGATTGCAACTAGAAGTATCTGCGTCATCAGCACGTGACAGTCGTGAGACTTCATCCCACTGAACTTCTGCTTCGCTGAGTCTAGGTATATGCTTATCTTCCCCGTGTAACCGTAAGGAAGTTTTACTCCTACGAGGCAGGTGAAAAACTGATTGATCTCCTCTTGACTTAGAGTGAAGCACGCGGGAGGGAAGTCATTTCTGGTCTTCTTGGCCTTTTTTCCTTTGCGATGACTTTCCGTGTCCTGCTTCACCTCATCATCATCATCATTAGCGTGAAGCTCCTCCCTGATGCCCATTGATTTCAAGTCTGCCCTTGCTTTCGGCCCATCTTTGGTCCTCTCTGGCATGTTGAGCAGGGTACCAAGCAGACTCTCACACACATTCTTCATGATATGCATGACATCAAGGCTGTGAGGCACACGGTGGATCTTCCAGTACGGCAAGTCCCAGAAAACAGACCTTGTTTTCCATACATTCAGAAGCGGCTCTGGCGCCTTTTGCTTCTTTCCCGGCTCTGGCGCCTTTTGCTTCTTTCCCGGCAGTGGGCAATCTTTCCAATTTTTCAACAGCTCGTCTATTTCCTAGCCGCTCCTCGTACGCGGGCGTCTTCGGGGTTCGGTTTCACCATCGAACAGATCCTTGCGTCTCCTCCACGGGCCATTGTCGCGAAGCCACCTTCGATGTCCCATGAACATGGTTTTCGAAGACCTGGGATCTCTATCTAGATGGCGATACGTTGTGTCATCCATGCACCTGACGCATCCAGAAAATCCGTGGACCACCTGCCCCGCAACATATCCGTAACCGAGATAGTCCTGCACCGCCGTGAGCAGTGCGGCTCTCATAGGGAAATATTCTTTCTCTGCGGCGTCCCACGTATTGACTGGTGTTTTTGACAGCGTGTCTTGCTCCTCTTTCAGCAGCCCCAGATACAGATTGATGTCATTCCCTGGTTGTTTCGGCCCTTCAATTAGCATACTCATGTGAATGTACTTCCTCTTCATGCACAACCAGGGGGAAGGTTGTACATCCACACAAACACAGGACAGGTGCTATGTGTGATTCTCTGGCTGCCAAACGGATTGACTCCGTCGGTGCTCATGCCGAGCACGATGTTTTGGATCGTTCCCAAATTCTGGGTGTTCGAAGTTCAACGCTTTCCACTGGCTCCCATCCTTAGGGTGACTCAGCATCTTGTCTTTTTTATTTATCTCTGGATCATTTGCGTCATCTTCTCGCTTCTTCTCCTCCCTATCCGCGTGTCAATGCAGGAGCTTTGCTACCTTAGGGTCTGCGAAATACCACTGCAGACGAGGAGTTATCGGAAAGTACCACACCACTTTTCGAGGAGCTTTCTTCCTCTTCTTGTATCGAGTGACGCCGCACACCGGACATATGGTAGACTCCGCGTGCTCGTCCCGATAAATGATGCAATTGTTCATGCACACATGGTATTTCACGTGCGGTAAATCCAGAGGACACATGATTTTCTTCGCCTCCTCGAAACTGGTCGGGCACTTGTTCCCCTTGGGAAGAAGTTCCTGCCAGAATGACATGTTCTCATCGAAGCATGCATCGGTCATTTTGTGTTTTACCTTCATCTCCAGAGCCATGGGCGTTACTTTCAGGCGGGTATCCTCGGGCCTGCATCCTTCATACAATGGAGTAACTGCGTCTATCTCCAGTTGATCCAGCTTGGCTTTCTCTCGGGTGACAGCTCTTGCGTTATCCGTCTGCTTGAGAAGCAGCTCTTGAATACGAGGGTCCTGCACCCAGCCCATCGATGGTCCATCGTCGTCTGCTCCGGCATCTTCATCTTCATGATCATGCCCTTCGTCTTGATCTTCCTCATCATCATGTCTGGCATCTTCTACATGATGACTGTGTACATCATCACCGTCGTGATCATGTCCTGGAGATTCTTCGTCTTCTCGCCCGCCCTCGCCGCGGTGGTTGTCTTGCTGCCCTTCCTCATTTCTTGCCCAGTCCCCATGGACGACTTCATAGTCATCTTCATCACCTTGCCACCGATAGCCATCCATGAAACCACGCAAGAGCAAGTGGTCCCGCACCTTCCCGGAATCCGGGTCCGCAATAAGGCTCTTCAGCTTGCATCTTCGACACGGACATCTTATCTCGGTCTCGTTTTTTTGAAGCATCTCGGCCTTCACGGAGCGCAAAAACCTATTCATGATGCCTTCGGTCATCGTGCATACCATGGTCGCCTGCGGGGTAGAGCAAAACGATATTTTAGAACCAAGAAAAAAATTGGCAACTTTCCCTAAAAATAGGACCAAAAAGAATGCATAGTGCCAAAATTCTCGCCGAAACGGAAATGAATCAACATTCCGGCAAAATATTGGCAACTATCGCATTTAAAATACCTGTACCTGCAAACACAAACATATATGCAACACCACAAACATACATAGATCTAGCTAGGCCATAAAAAGTGCATGTGCACGTCGTTGGAGGGAGAAAAAAGTAGATCTACAACATAAAGAAAGCTTTCCCCTTACTTACCTATCAAAAAAGGTAATTTAACCACTTAATTTGGATGAATCTATGGTGCAAATGAGGTGAGGAGGAGGAGGCAGCCAAGACAAGCTTGGAGGAGGAGGTGGAGAGAATGAAGTGGGGAAAGTGAGTGTGTAGGTGGCTGTCCAAAATATCTAGCTGGTCCCAGGTTACTAATGGTGCACCACCTACAAATGCGCCATTAGTAACCCTTGTTACTAATGGTGCACTAGCTGGTGGTGCGCCATTAGTAGTTTTGCAAAAAAAATGATATTAGTGGCGCATGGGGTGAGTGGTGCGCCATTACTAGTTAAAACTAGTAATGGCGCACTGTGCCCTGGTGCGCCATTAGTATTTTTGGAAAAAACATGTTAGTAGTGGCACACCATGGGCGTGGTGCGCCATTAGTGTCTATCACACCAATAGCGCACCAACACATGGTGCACCACTGCTATATAGTAGTGGCGCACCACATGTCTGGTGCGCCATTAGTGTCCATATTATCTATAGCCCTTTTCCTAGTAGTGTCTCCCTGACAAAGCACACATCAGCAGCAGCATTGCCATAGTAACAAGGAGCCGGCAGGACCCGCAAGCGGCGGGAGCGACCTGTCGGCGCAGTACAAGACAAACGGCGGGACCCACCAGGCAGCAGGCCCCAGCGGTCAGCGGAGAAGCCGGCGTCTACAGAAACTGACAGCCGGGTCCTACACCCGGTTGGATTACCATCGTACCCCTGGGGGATAGGCCTATATAACCCCCCCAGGGCACCCATGCAAAGGATTCAGCCTTACTGAGACGTTAGCACTCCAACACACACATATGGAGGGAGTAAGCTAGGGCTAGCCTCGCTCTTCTTCCCCCTCTAGAGAAACAGCTCAAGGAGCAAGCTTGTAGCTACCATTGTTGCTTGAGTGATCATGCGGACACACTACAGAGAAGGAGTAGGGGTGTTATGTCCTAAGGGAGACCCGAACCTGGGTAAGATACGCCGGCGGGCATGTTTGCGCCTTATCCCGTTTCCTGGCACCGGCGACGTATTATTAGCCCCCTCCATTATAAGCCATCTGTTGGCATATGTCGCACGACACCCCCAACACCGTCCTTTAGGGCCATGGGAAACCAATTCACCATAACCTTCTCATCGCCGTTTGCTGCCTCGATGCTCAGCTCGTAGAGCTGCAGGAACTCAGCAGGGTCGGGGGTGTCGTCGAATTGTGGAGGGAGGTCGGGCTTGAACTTCCCTGGCTAGACGATGTTGCGCAGTTCCGGAGTGAACGCGCGACATCCTTCCATGGTCACGGGAGGCGCACCACCACCACAGGCGGCGCGGGTTCTTGACGTGGGGGTGCTAGGAGCGCACGCGCATCTCCTTGCAGCCGCTGCACCACCTCGCAGCTTTCTTCGTCACACGTCGGCGCCCTGTGTGGCGGGTCATGCCGTGGAGCCTTGTGCCTTGGCTCAAGGACGACATCTTGCCTGGGAGGTGGAGGAGGCGCGCTGTGGGCCATGTCGCCTGTGAGAGGAGGCAGGGGAGGCAGCGAGCGAGATGGTGTAGGAGACTCTCCGGCGGTGTTGACGATCTCGATGATGTAGTCCAGCTAGTCCTCATAGAGGTCGTCGATGGGGCAATAGCGCAGGAGGTCACGTGCCATGAGCAACGCATCCTGTGCATTCGCCGGACGACGGCGAGCATGGGAAGACGAAGCAGCCAGATCCGATGGGGTGGCGGTGCGCCCGTCTCGCCGCATAGAAGGATGCAGCGGCGAAGCTAGTTGCTCATGGCCCGCAGGGCCGGTGACGGTGTTTGCCACCGGCGATGTGGGACGGTGAGGGTAGCCGTCGCTCGCCGGTTCCGTCTAAGCGATGCGGGTGGCAAGGGCGGCCCGACGCTCAGCACGAGCTCGTCGACCATCACCCATGGGGATGACGAAACAATGGCGAATCGACTGGAGGAGGAGGGTGATACGTCTCCAACGTATCTATAATTTTTGATTGCTCCATGCTATATTATCTACTGTTTTGTACATTATTGGGCTTTATTATCCATTTTTATATTATTTTTGGGACTAACCTATTAACCAGAGGCCCAGCCTAGAATTGCTGTTTTTTGCCTGTTTTAGGGTTTCGAAGAAAAGGAATATCAAACGGAGTCCAAACGGAATGAAACCTTCGTGAACGTGATTTTCTCACCGAATACAACTCAGGAGACTTGGACCTTATGTCAAGGCACGTAATAGGAGGCCACGAGGTAGGGGGCGCACCCTACCCCCCAGGCGCGCCCCCACCCTCGTGGGCCCCTGTTGCTCCACCGACGTACTTCTTCCTCCTATATATATCCACGTACCCCCAAACAATCAGATACGGAGCCAAAAACCTAATTCCACCACCGCAACTTTCTGTATCCACGAGATCCCATCTTGGGGCCTGTTTTGGAGCTCCGTCAGAGGGGGCATCGATCACGGAGGGCTTCTACATCATCATCCAAGCCTCTCCAATGAGGTGTGAGTAGTTTACTTCAGACCTACGGGTCCATAGTTAGTAGCTAGATGGCTTCTTCTCTCTTTTTGGATCTCAATACAATGTTCTCCCCCTCTCTCGTGGAGATCTATTCGATGTAATCTTCTTTTTGCGGTGTGTTTGTTGGGATGAATTGTGGGTTTATGATCAAGTCTATCTATGAATAATATTTGAAGCTTCTATGAATTCTTTTATGTATGATTGGTTATCTTTGCAAGTCTCTTCGAATTATCAGTTTGGTTTGGCCTACTAGATTGGTTGTTCTTGCCATGGGAGAATTGCTTAGCTTTGGGTTCGATCTTGCGGTGTCCTTTCCCAGTGACAAATGGGGCAGCAAGGCACGTATTGTATCGTTGCCATTGAGGATAACAAGATGGTTTTTTTATCATATTGCATGAAACTATCCCTCTACATCATGTCATCTTGCTTAAGGCGTTACTTTGTTTTTAACTTAATACTCTAGATGCATGCTGGATAGTGATCGATGAGTGGAGTAATAGTAGTAGATGCAGAATCGTTTTGGTCTACTTGTCTCGGACGTGATGCCTATATACATGATCATACCTAGATATTCTCATAACTATGCTCAATTCTGTTAATTGCTCAACAGTAATTTGCTCACCCACCGTAAAATACTTATGCTCTTGAGAGAAGCCGCTAGTGAAACCTATGGCCCCCGGGTCTCTTTCTCATCATATCAATCTCCATCACTTTATTATTGCTTTGCTTTTACTTTTCACTTTGCATCTCTATACCAAAAATACCAAAAATATTATTGATCATCTCCATCAGATCTCACCTTCGTAAGTGACCGTGAAGGGATTGACAACCCCTAAGCGCGTTGGTTGCGTTGAGCTATTGTTTTTGTGTAGGTACGAGGAACTTGTGCGTGGCCTCCTACTGGATTGATACCTTGGTTCTCAAAAACCGAGGGAAATACTTACACTACTTTGCTGCATCATCCTCTCCTCTTTGGGGAAATCCAACGCAGTGCTCAAGAGGTAGCAAGAAGAATTTTTGGCGCCGTTGCCGGAGAAGACGGCCACCGCGGGGCATGCCGCCTTCGACTCCCTCAAGTTGAGGTCCCCCAAGGCGCTACAGGATCTCTACGGGAGGAGGTACGAGAAGCCGCTGGTGACTCCAGAGGAAGGCCCCGCCGGGCTGCTCCGCATGCTCGCCAGGGTGCTCGAGGGCATCATCGTCGGAGTGGCCCCTGGTGGAGGGAGAGGATCGCACGCTTTCCACCTCGGCCACGACACGCGTCTTCAGCCACCTGTATCTTTGGGACCCCAGCCTCGACCTTGGCGCCTTTCTCGAACCCGTGGACCCTATACTCCATGATGTGCTGCCGAGGCAATGAAGGGACAAGTGGAGGCCCTGCTGCGGAAGTTCCTTGCCGTTGACCCCGCGACTACGGCTGACGGTAAGGACGGCGGTGATGTTGTCAACGGCGGGCCTCCCCAGGCGGGCGACGGATGTGCCCAAGGCTGAGGAAGAAGCTCGATGGTGGTGCTTCCCCCTGTTTTAGTCCTACAACATGTATCATGCCTCATGGATGCGTAAGAACTTATGCTTGGTACTTTTAAGAGACAATATGTTTTGTAATAGTTTGTTAGGGTTCCGTGATTTCCTTTCTATTTTATTTAGTGTTCTGCATTGGTAGGGCCCGGCCCCGCACATACCTTAGCTGCCGTTGGGTCGTCCGGATTACTAGGACGATACCAAGGGTTGAGGGGCTATGTGACCAGTTAGGCTCCGGAGACACGGTGCTTAGGAGTCCCCCTTCACGTGCAAATAGCCCTCGGGAAGGACATGCGAGAGTAGGTTTTAGCGTTTTGTGTCTGCAGGGCCCGGCCCCGCGCATACCTCAGCCGCCGTTGGGGCATCCGGATCACTAGGACGAGACCAAGGGGCGATGGGCTACATGACCAATTAGGCTCCTGAGTCGCGATGCTAAGGAGTCCCCCTTGACGTATGAACAAACCTCCATACCTTTCCTCGCCGAGCTCTCGCTCGGAGGGGTGCACGAAGACCAGGTTCGGGGGACCTGGCGAGGTGGCCTATGCCACTCGTGACCTGAGCATAGCCCCTGTGCCTAGCCCCCTCGCGCAACTCTCCCGAGGCGAAAGCAGCACGGTGAGGCCGAGCACCAAGTCTGGTGGCTCGCCTGAGGTTAATGCAGCCGTGAGGCCACCCTCAGTTGTTTATCACTAGCTTGGAGCATGGCGCTTCTGCTCTTGCACGAGCATAGAAGCTCCTTGACCATGTCGACTGCCAGCACAGAGCATTATGCTTCCACTGGTACGGGGGTGGGAGCTCCCTCTAAGGGGAGACACCGGGGCGTGTACAGCCCCGCCCTGACATGTGGCTTGCACGACAGGGGTAGAGGAGGTGTGAATTGGCACTCATGAGCCAACGCGGGACTGACGAGGTCCTACCTCAAGGCGGGTTGCACCTGAATTTGATTTGGAACACTTGCGATAGTCCCGCGATATGGTTAGGCAACCTGCGCTGAGTGAATCTCCTGAGGTTATCACATGAGAAGGCCAAACACCAATGACCCCAGGAGGTGACGTGAACGGGGCAGGCCTGCCAGACAAAGCTCAGCCGTTGGGTTTGTCGACGCTGCAGGGATGGACCCGAGCACAGATGTCGTGCCCAGTCTTCTCATGTGAAAGCCCTGAAGAAAGACAACCGGCACGCGGCTCCCGCAGTGGTGAGGCACTGGGTCACACGCCCTAACTTATCCGGACCCGATTAGCTCATGCGAGAACAAGGCACCAAGGACCATGGGAGGTGATGTGCACGGGAGCTGGCCCGCGTGCTAGAGCTCAGCCACTTGGGTTTTGTGACGCTGCAGGGACGGACTCGAGCACAGACGCCATTTCAGTCCTTAATCATGAGGCAGCCGGTCGAGGGTGGGTTCGCAAGTGCGTACAACGTTCATGGCGTTGAGGGACCGGACAGACAGGTGATATTCATAAAACAACTCATGGAAGAAGGTAGAACCAGTTCTGATAGATGCAAGAAGGATACATGCCATAGGGACGAACCCATGCGGCTTGGGGATAATGCAGCCAGAGGGGCGCCCCCAACTGAATGAACCAAAAAAGTGTCATCTTGCACCGTTGCTGAAGAGGTGTTGGAGTAGCCGAAGACACGTGCTATAGAAGGCGCTCCTCATGAGCCGCCCATTTCCTGAACCTCGGAAGGCTCTAAAGACCCGGGGGGCTCGCGAGGGTCCATAGCCATATCTGCCAGGGCTGCCTGGTGCCTGGCCTCCTGAGCCGCCAGGACGCCTCGCATGTGGCGCTGTTGCACGGCACCCCTGTTCAGAAGACCGAAAGGCATGTGAACATAGCTGTGAGGGGGGCCCTCGCACCGGCCAACGTGAGACGGCCAGAAGAGATCCCGAGACGCGGCTCTGTTGAGCCCGGAGATGTTGACGCAGGCGCATGGCTCACTATCGTCGTCGGGGCAAGGAGCTGCACTGGGTGGTGGGCGACGGTTGCCTCGCATAGCTCTAGCCTCCTGAAGCTGCTCGATTGCCTTGGTGATGAACTCCTGGGTGCCCGGCGCCTCACGCCCCGCGCTTTCCTCATGGAAGCAAGCGTTGAAGCACGCCTCCACATGGTGCTCGAGCGCCTCCCTCGTGACGCTGGCCAGGTCAGACGCCCTCTAGAAGAGATCCCCCGAGGCGAGCTTGAGAGGGGCATCGGGCGCGCCTTCCTATGCAAGAGGGGAAGGTGCCCCGTCAGTGGGCGTAGAGCTTGAGGCAATGCGTCCGAACACCCCACCCTCCTGAGGTCCTTGGAGGAGTAGCTGCTTCTTCTTCTTGGGGAAAACCTCAGGAGTGTAAACAACGCCCTTGTCTCCTGGGTCCTCGACCGCTGCAGCCTGGTAGGCGCGCTCGAGACAGCACACCGTGTCCTTCTCCTTGTAGGTGACTGTGATGATGCCGCAGCTTCCTGGCATCTTGAGGACATTGTAGCCATGGTGGGTGACAACCATGAACTTGGCCAGGGCCGGGTACCCGATGATGGCGTTGTACAGGAGGCGAATGTGGGCGATTTCGAAGTCGATGAGCTCGGTGCGGTAGTTGTTGTGCTTGCCGAAGGAGACAGTGAGGTGGACCTGCCCTATCGGGGTGGTGTAGCCATTGGTCACTCCGAAGAAGGGCTTGCTAAGCTGAAGCTGGTGGTATGACACCTGGAGCCTGTCGAATGTCTCGACAGAGAGAACATTGAGCCCCGCGCCACCATCGATGAGTGTCTTGGTGACGAGGACGTTGCTGATGATGGGCGAGCAGAGCGTCGGGAGCGCGCCGGCTGTGGACGCACACTTGAGCTGGTCGGAAGAGTTGAAGGTGATGGCGTACTTGGACTACCTGAGCTGACGCATCGCCTCGAGCTTGGGGAGGGCCACGTCCACCTCGCGAGCAAACTACTTGAAGGTGCGATGGGAGGCTGGGGCCTAAACGCCGCCTAGGATGCAAGCGATGGCATGAGGCTCCTGGAAGCCCCCCAGCCCCCTCGTCCTAGTGGTGGTCACCGTTCCTTCTTGGTGGTGGCGGTTGCGGAGGAAGGCCAGCGTTTCCCTGAGGATGGTCCTCATGAGGCTGATCGTGCTAGGCACCCTCACGAGGCTGGCCTGGCTAGTGTTCCTCACGAGTCTGGTCACGCCACTCCTGGCGGGGGTCACAGCCATCCTAGTGTCCTCGGCCTCGGCCACGTCCGTGGTCGTAGCCTCGGTCACTGCACTCGGGGCGATGATCGAGGCGCCCGTCGCAGATGGCCCTGAGCTCCTTGCAGTCGTTGGTGTTGTGGTTGTGCACGTTGTGGAAGACGTAGAACGGGCAGCTGCCCTTGGATGATTCCGGGTGGTCGTAGCCGCACTTCATCTCTGGTTCGGCCGTGAGCACAGCCGGTCCCTTGCACTTCACGTCCTTGGCCTTGGTCTTCTTGTCTTCTGGGTCAGCCTCCGGAAGCTGGAGAAGGGAGAGGCATCCCTCCATGGCCCTCGCACACTTGGTAGCCATGTTGAACATTCCAGAGCCGTTCACAGGTCCTCGTGGATGGCGAGCTCCTCGTTCATCTTGACGTCACGGATGCCATCGATGAACGTCGAGATGATGGCCTCATCTGACACCTTGGGGATCTTGAGGCGAACACTGTTGAATCGCTGGATGTACTTCTGCAGGGTCTCTCCTGGCTGCTGCTTGATGCACCGCAGGTCGCCTGCGGCCGGCGGGCGGTCGCGGGTGCCCTGGAAGTTTGCGATGAAACGCTCCCGCATCTCGTCCCAAGAGGAGATCGATCCTGCGGGGAGGTTCAGGAGCCATGAGCGCGTGCCATCCTTGAGGGCCATGGGAAACCATACCGCCTCGATGCTCAGCTCGTACAGTTGTAGGAACTCGGCAGGGTCGGGGGTGCCGCCAAAGCGTGGGGGCAGGTTGTGCTTGGACTTCTCTTGCCAGATGACGCTGCGCAGCTCCGGAGTGAACGCACGGCATACTTCCCTGGTCACGGGAGCTCGCCGTAGAGGTGGAGCCTGGTCTTGGTGCTCGCGCCCCACCACCGCAGGCGGCGGGCGGTCTTGACATGGCCGTGCTAGGAGCGCACGCACGTCTCCTTGCGGATGCTGCACCACCTGGAAGCTTTCTTCGTCACGCGCAGGCGCCATACGCAGCGGGTCGTGCCGTGGAGCCTCATGCCTTAGCTCGAGGGTGACGTCTTGCCTGGAAGGTGGAGGAGGCACATCGTTGGCCACGTCACCCGCGAGAGGAGGCAGGGGAGGCAGGGAGCGGGATGGTGTAGGAGACTCTCCGGCAGCGTTGACGAGCTCGGTGATGCGGTCCAGCCAGTCCTCGTACATGTCGTCGATGGGGCAACAATGTAGGAATTCGCGTGCCATGAGCAACGCAACCCGCACGTTCGCCAGACCACGACGAGCATGGGAAGATGAGGCAGCCATAGTCAGCGACGGGGTGGCGTTGCGCCTGTCTCGCCGCATAGAAGGATGTAGCAACGAATCTTGCGGCTCATGGCCTGCGGGGGCGATGGTGGCGTTTGCCACCGGCGAAGGGGGACGGCGAGGGCAGCCGGTGCTGTCTGAGCAACACGGGCAGCGAGGGTGGCCAGGTGCTCAGCATGAGCTCGACGAGCATCAGCCATGGGGACGGCGAAACAGTGGTGAATCGACTGAGGAGGAGAGGCTCCGACGCACCCCTACCTGGCGCGCCAAATGTTGGATTTCAGGCTCCGCATACCCTTGAGAGGGTCGACTCTGGGGTGTGTGCAAAGAACTCAACCTCCTCAGTCTACCTACTCTCCAATCTCACGGCCTAGCTCGATGAACTGGAAGGAAATGTGACATAGGAATTTACCCAGGTTCGGGCCACCTTGCGGTGTAAAACCCTACTCCTGCTTTGTGGTGGATTGGCCTCGAGGTGCTAAGGATGAACTAGTATAGTGGGAGAACAACCACAAGAGGAGGCGTGTTCTTGTGCTCGAGTGGGCTGGTGAGCTAGTGAGGATGGAATGGATCCGATCCCTCTCTATGGTGGTGGCTAAGTCCTATTTATAGTGGCCTTGGTCCTCTTCCCAAATGAATGCGGGAAGGGATCCCACAACGGCAAAATTTGAAGGGAGACAACTGGTACATCTTATCCTGACAAAAGTAGTCTTTGCCTGCAAAGCTTCTAGTCGTGACGCCGCAGTGGGCTCGGCGATGACCTCCGTCCTGGCGTCCTGACCTTCTTTGTCGTGCTGCACGGGAATGGAAACCTTTGGCTGATTCCTCAGGACTCCGCGCCTGCGCTTGCCTCCTTAGTACCAAAGAGGAAACTGTTGTCCTACGCCCGCTGGCGCCCGCCTGTCCTTGGTCGTCATGGCTCACGTCATCTGAACCTCATGAGGGGGGGTTGCATAGAAGTCCCCACTCCTCAGGAGCCAGCCTGAGGACGCCGCTCCTTCTAAAGGTCTTGGTGTCATCTGCCACGCGAGGCTTGGCCCCTCATGAGGGTCTTGAGTTGTTGAAGCTAAAGGTGGGCCGTACCAGGCCGTCAGTGGAGCCACACCGCGGGCCACAAGTAGGCAAGTCTGGGTAACCCCATTCCCAGAACGCTAACAGTTTTATGCCTTGCAGCATCCTGAACCTGGGTAAAACTGCCTGTGAGATTTCTGTCGTGCTACGCTACGCTTCTCCGCTCTTTGTGCAACGTGCTCATGCCCCCGCCGAACCACAAGGGGCTCATGGCCCCATAGGTGGTTGTAGTTTCCCATGATAGTCTCGTAGTTCCAGTCCCACGTGTTCTTCATAGATGGAACGATCCATAACACTGTGCCTCCCCACGATGGAGAGTCATCCAAACTGAAGCGGCATAGAACAAGGATAGGGGCATTCAAGATATGAATCCGTCAGTGCACAATTAAAACACACCCGTTCTTCATGAACGGAAGGCCGTCGGCGTCGTGCATGGAAGGTGGCATCGTTGGCACTATGGGGTAGTTGTCCCTGATGTCTACTACGCAACCTTCTTCTTGTAGACTCGTGTTGGGCCTCCAAGCGCTGGGTTTTGTAGGACATTAGCAAATTTCCCTCAAGTGGATGACCTAAGGTTTATCAATCCGTGGGAGGCGTAGGATGAAGATGGTCTCTCTCAAACAACCCTGCAACCAAATAACAAAGAGTCTCTTGTGTCCCCAACATACCCAATACAATGGTAAATTGTATAGGTGCACTAGTTCGGCGAAGAGATGGTGATACAAGTGCAATATGGATGGTAGATATAGGTTTTTGTAATCTGAAATATAAAAATAGCAAGGTAGCAAGTAACAAAAGCGAGCGAAAACGGTATTGCAATGCTTCGAAACAAGGCCTAGGTTTCATACTTTCACTAGTGCAAGTTCTCTCAACAATGATAACATAATTAGATCATATAACAATCCCTCAACGTGCAACAAAGAGTCACTCCAAAGTCACTAATAGCGGAGAACAAATGAAGAGATTATTGTAGGGTACGAAATCACCTCAAAGTTATTATTTCTGATCGATATATTGAGTTATTCCTATAAGTGTCACAAACAACCCTAGATTTTGTACTAAAGTAACACCTTAAGTTACACATCAACCAAAACCCTAATGTCAGCTAGATACTCCAATGTCACCACAAGTATCCACGGGTTTGATTATACGATATGCATCACATAATCTCATATTCATCGATTCAGACCAACACAAAGAACTTCATAGAGTGCCGCAAAGATTTTACCAGAGAGTCAAGATAAAAACGTGTGCCAACCCCTATGCATAAGTTCACAAGGTCACAAAACCCGCAAGTTGATCACCAAAACATACAACAAGTAGATCACGTGAATATCCCATTCTCACGACAGATAAGCACATGCAAGACATACATCAAGTGTTCTCGAATCCTTAAAGACTCAATCTGATAAGATGACTTCAAAGGGAAAACTCGATCCATTACAAGAAGGTAGAGGGGGAGAAACATCATGAGATCCAACTATAATAGTAAAGCTCATGGTACATCAAGATCGTGCAAAATCAAGAACACGAGAGAGAGAGAGAGATCAAACACATAGCTACTAGTACATACCCTCAGCCCCGAGGGTGAACTACTCCCTCCTCATCATGGAGAGCACCGGTATGATGAAGATGGCCACCGGTGATGATTCCCCCCTGCGGCAGGGTGCCGGAACAGGGTCCTGATTCGTTTTTGGTGGCTACAAAGGCTTGCGGCAGCGGAACTCCCGATCTAGATTCTGTTATGGAGGTTTGGGGATATAAGAGGTATTGGCGTCGGGAACGAGTCAGGGGTGCCAACAAAGCGACGACAAGGACGGGGGGCGCGCCCTAGGGGGGTGGGAGCGCCCTCCACCCTTGTCGTGTCCTCGGGACTCTTCTCCGGTATCTTTTCGTTCCAGTATTTTTATATTTTCCAAAAATAATCACCATAAATTTTTAGATCAATTGGACTCTGTTTGATATTCCTTCTCTGTGAAACTCAAAAACAAGGAAAAAACAAACTAGCACTGTGCTCTAGGTTAATAGGTTAGTCCCAAAAATCATATAAAATGTCACATAAATGCATATAAAACATCCAAGATGGATAATATAATAGCATGGAACAATCAAAACTATAGATATGTTGGAGACGTATCAAGCATCCCCTAGCTTAATTCATGCTCGTCCTCGAGTAGGTAAATGATAAAAACATAATTTTTGATGTGTAATGCTACCTAACATATTTATCAATGTAATCTTCTCTATTGTGGCAAGAATATTCAGATCCATAAGATTCAAAACAAAATTTTAATATTGACATAAAAACAATAATACTTCAAGCATACTAACAAGGCAATTATGTCTTCTCAAAACAATATGGCCAAAGAAAGTTATCCCTACAAAATCATATAGTCTAGCTATGCTCCATCTTCATCACACAAAATTTTCAAATCATGCACAACATCGATGACAAACCAAGCAATTGTTTCATATGTTTGATGTTCTCAAACATTTTCAACTTTCACGCAATACATGAGTGTGAGCCATGGACATACAACTATAGGTGGAATAGAATATGGTGGTTGTGGAGAAGACAAAAAGAAGGAGATAGTCTCACATCAACTAGGCGCATCAATGGGCTATGATGATGCCCATCAATAGATATCAATGTGAGTGAGTCGGGATTGCCATGCAACAAATGCACTAGAGTTGTAAGTTTATGAAGGCTCAAAAAGAAACTAAGAGTGGGTGCATCCAACTTGCTTTCTCACGAAGACCTAGGGCAATTTGAGGAAGCCCATCATTGGAATATACAAGCCAAGTTCTATAATAAAAATTCCCACTAGTATATGAAAGTGACATCATAGGAGACTCTCTATCATGAAGATCTTGGTGCTACTTTGAAGCACAAGTGTGGTAAAAGGATAGTAGCATTGCCCCTTCTCTCTTTTCTCTCATTTTTTTTGTTTTTTGGGCCTTCTCTTTTTTTGGCCTCTTTTTTTATTTTTTATTTTTCATCCGGAGTGTCATCCCGACTTGTGGGGGAATCATAGTCTCCATCATCCTTTCCTCAATAGGAAAAATTCTATAACAATGATGATCATCACACTTTTATTTACTTACAACTCAAGAATTACAACTCGATACTTGGAACAAAATATGACTCTATATGAATGTCTCCGGTAGTGTACCAGGATGTGCAATGAATCAAGAGTGACATGTATGAAAGAATTATGATTGGTGGCTTTGCCACAAATACAGTGTCAACTACATGATCATGCAAAGCAATATGACAATGATGAAGCGTGTCATAATAAACCGAACGGTGGAAAGTTGCATGGCAATATATCTTGGAATGGCTATGGAAATGCCATAATAGGTAGGTATGGTGGCTGTTTTGAGGAAGGTATATGGTGGGTGTATGGTACCAGCGAATGTTGCGCGGTACTAGAGAGGCTAGCAATGGTGGAAGGTTGAGAGTGTGTATAATCCATGGACTCAACATTAGTCACAAAGAACTCACATAATTATTGCAAAAATCTATTAGTTATTGACACGAAGTACTACGCGCATGCTCCTAGGGGGATAGATTGGTAGGAAAAGACCATCGCCCATCCCCGACCGCCACTCATAAGGAAGACAATCAAAAAATAAATCATGCTCTGACTTCATCACATAACGGTTCAGCATACGTGCATTCAGGAATCACAAATTTTAACACAAGTATTTCTCAAATTCACAATTTCTCACTAGCATGACTCTAATATCACCATCTCTATATCTCAAAACAATCGTAAGGAATCAAACTTCTCATATTATTCAATGCACTTTATATGAAAGTTTTTATTATATCCCTCTTGGATCCATCATATTAGGACTAAAATCATAACCAAAAAAAATTACCATGCTGTTTAGAGGCTCTCAAAATAATATAAGTGAAGCATGAGAGTTCATCAATTTCTTCAAAATAAAACTACCGCCGTGCTCTAAAAAGATATAAATGAAGCACTAGAGCAAATGACAAACTACTCCAAATGATATAAGTGAAGATCAATGAATGGTCAAATAATTATGTATCTATGTGAAGACTCTCTAACATTTAAAAATTTCAGATCTTGGGATATTATTCAGACAGCAAGTAAAACAAAATGAAATGACATTGCGAGGATAGCACATATCATGTGAAGAAGTAAAAACTTAGGCTCAACCAAAACTGACTGATAGTTGTTCAAGAAGAAAGGTGGGATGCCAACCAGGGCATCCCCAAGTTTAGATGCTTGAGGCTTCTTGAAATATGAACTAGGGATGCCTTGGGCATTCCCAAGCTTGAGCTTTTGTGTCTCCTTAATTCCTTTCATATCGTGGTTTCCCTAAATCTTAAAAACTTCATCCACACAAAACTCAACAAGAACTCGTGAGATAGGTTAGTATAAATGCATGAATAACCTTATCATTCTCTACTATAGAAAATCACTAAAATTATAATTTAACATTGCATACTAAATGCATCTACATATTTAATAGTCCTATCCTAAAATAGAATCATTAAACAAGCAAACATATGCAAACAATGCAAACATAACAGCAATATGTCTAAACAAAACAGTCTGTAAAGAATGCAAGAGGAATCGTACTTCCCTAACTCCAAAAATTCTGAAAAATTACCACACTGTAGATAATTTGTTTTTGCTCATTTTTAAAAAAATTCAAGATTTTATCATGTTCTGACTATTCACAAATATTCAAAACATAACAGCAAACTTTCCATTTTTAAAACAGCAACATATGGACTTGCAAAATAAGCATGGTAAAGGCTATAGTTTACTCTAAATAACAACAAGAAAATACAAATTAAAATAAAAAGACACTCCAAGCAAAACACATATCATGTGGTGAATAAAAATATAGCCCCAAGTAAAGTTACCGATGAACAAAGACGAAAGAGGGGATGCCATCTGGGGCATCCCCAAGCTTAGGCTCTTTTTGTCCTTGAATTTTACCTTGGGGTGCCTTGGGTGTCCCCAAGCTTAGGATATTTCCACTCCTTATTCCGTATTCCATCAAAACTTTACCTACAACTTGAAAACTTCACAACACAAAACTTAACAGAAAACTCGTAAGCTCCGTTAGTAAACTAAAGCAAATCACACTTAGGTACTGTCAATACAAGATTCATAATTTTTATCACATGATGCCTACTGTACCGTATCATTTCTACAATTTATATTAAGCAATATAAACCATAGAAACTATAAAACAAGCAAACTATGCATCGAAAACAGAATCTGTCAAAAACAGAACAGTCTGTAGTAATCCGTAACTCTCGAACACTTCTGTAACTCCAAAAATTCTGAAAAATTAGGGCAGCCTGAGAAATTTGTTTATTAATCTTATTCAAGAAGAAGAATCAATATTTTATCATTCTTCTGTTAAAAATGAGAATTGTTTTCCTGAGCGCAAAAGTCTCTGTTTTTCAGCAAGATCATATCAACTATCACCATAGATCATCCCAAAGGTCTTACTTGGCACTTTATTGAAACAAATGCTATAAAACATGATTAATACAGTAGTTTAATCATGTGAACATGCAAAAATAGTAGGGGTAAATATTGAGTTGTCTCCCAACAAGCGCTTTTCTTTAATGCCTTTCTAGCTAGGCATGATGATTTCAATGCTCATATAAAAGATAGGAACTGAACATAATGGGAGCATCATGAAGAATATGACTAGGAAATTTAATTCTAACCCACTTCCTATGCATAGGGATTTTGTGAGCAAACAAATTATGGGAACAAGAATCAACTATCATAGGAAGGCAAAATAAGCATAACTTCAAGATTTTCAACACACAGAGAGGAAGCTTGACATTATTGCAACTCCTACAAGCATATATTCCTCCCTCATAATAATTTTCAGTAGCATCATGAATGGATTCAACAATATAACCATCACATAAAGCATTCTTTTCATGATCCACAAGCATACAAAATTTATTACTCTCCACATAAGAAAATCTATTCTCATCAATAGTAGTGGGAGAAACTCAACAAAATAACTATCATGTGAGGCATAATCCAATTGAAAATTAAAATTGTGCTGACAAGTTTCATGGTTATTTTTATGCTTTATAGCATACATGTCATCACAATAATCATCATAGATAGGAGGCATGCTATCATCATAATAAATTTGCTCATTAAAACTTGAGGGACAAAAAATATCATCTTCATCAAACATAGCATCCCCAAGCTTATGGCTTTGCATATCATTAGCATCATGGATATTCAAGGAATTCTTACCAACAACAATGCAATAATTCTCATCATTCAAAAATTTAGTGCCAAACATTTTATAGACTTCTTCTTCTAACACATGAGCACAATTTTCCTTTCCATCATTTTCACGAAAGCTATTAAAAAGATGAAGCAAATGAGGCAACCTCAATTCCATTTTTTATAGTTTTATTTTATAGACTAAACTAGTGATAAAACAAGAAACAAAAAGATTCAGTTGCAAGATCTAAAGATATACCTTCAAGTGCTAACCTCCCCGTCAACTACTACAAAAAAATACACTTCCATGATGATACGTGTTTGTCATAGTAGGTCACGTTTTCTGTCATGCATGTACATCCGTGACAAGTTTTTGACAGAATCAAGATAGTCATACCTGTGCTGTCGTAGAAGTGTTCCATGACATTACCAAAATTATCATCACGGAAGTGTCCACTTTCATGACTATAAATCGTGCATCATGGAAGTGCTTTCGTCAAGGGTGACCGACACGTGGCATCCACCATAATGGGTCGCCGTTAAGCTACCGGGTCCGGTTTTGGATCCGATAACCCGCTAACAGCCCAGACCAATGAGGATTCTCCATGTGTAAAATTTTCATTGGCCGGAGGAAACACATGTTAGCTCACCATTGGGACAGATGTCATCCATTAATTGGACAGGAGGCGCCTATGATATGTCGACATGTGGCACAACCCAACAGAGACCCATTCCCATGAAAATGCCGGCCCATTTGACTTGGTAAAAATGTAACGGGCCGGCCCACGGAAATCCTGTTAACGACCTGTTCGTATATAGCCCATTTACGGCCCGCTAGCTCACGACCCATTACAGCCTATCAGAATTAAGCCAGTAGCTTCATCTGGGTTGTCACTTCCGGCCCATGTATGGCCCATGATGTCTTTCGGCCCATACGAGGCCATCTGTAACTCTTGGCCCAATAATGACTCGTGGTGAATCTGGCGCGCAATGAACAGTGTACCGCTTTATACCCATCAACGACCCATTATTCCATTGGGCCGTTTCCAACCCGTGTTATCTTTCGGCCTTCTCAGGTCCCATTTATTCTTGGGGTCATTTCCAGTAATCGGTTACTTACGGCCCGTTACTGGCCTTTTCCGTTTGTGGGCCAAATCTAGCCCATGGTTACAATCGACCCATTTGCGGCCTGTTAATCCATTGGGCTGTTTCCATAGCGTCATAAAAAACGGTCAATTAACGATGGCCCGTTATTGTCGGCCCATGAACGACTGATTCCAAATCTAGCCCGTATACGACCCATAATGCGGTCTGTTATCGGCCCATGTTTGGCCTATCGATCATATGGCTCGTAGAAGGCCCATTGATGCTACGACCCGTGAAGGCCCATTGTTTCTATGGCCCTTAGAATGCCCATTGTTTCTGTGGCCCGTAGGAGGCCCATGGTAACTACAGTAAATATGTAGCCCATTGTGGCCTAGTTTTTAAAATAAGGTTATTGTGGCCACTAGCAAATCGTGGAAAAATAACTGCACTGACTACGAGAAACAAATAAACAAGACAACAAGGAAATAAATAAGCAAGCAACTAATGCTAGGCTATCACTGCTATTACACATATTACATCCACTAGGAATCAAACTTCGCCACCAGTGCAAATATAGGGAACAAAGCAGCATATCATATACACTTGTTGTCAAAGTTGGCGACCAGTGCAAATAAACGCCACATCAAAAAAAGTCCAGAATTGAAACCACTTCAGAAGAGCTCAAGAAACAATATCCTGGGTACCCATAATGCTGGAAAGATGCTTAGAAAGCTTATTAACTTTCTCTTTTTTGGCGCTTAAATCCTCCAGCACTTGCTGTTGCACCAGAAAGTATGCATGTGAATTCTACAAGGACTTCCTCAGTCCTTCAGCTTCATGTCACAACACATTTGATCGGTGTCTTTCAACTTGAAGTTGAGACTCAAGAAGATGAACTGATTCAGGAAGTGAGTTCGAAGAGCTTGTGCCAGCAGTAGTGGCCAGTAACTCGAACACTACATCAAGGCAGGACTTTTGGGTTCTCTCACTGTCGTCAAGATAGTTTTTATCAGCTTTCTTGGAGACCGACAGGGATGTCTCACTATCTTGAACCTTATTTGCATTACTTCCTTTACCATTGCATAATAGGGTACTGTTCTCCAATATTTTGTCCGCATTCTAAAAGAGAAACAAGCAGACACATCATAGGTTTACCATGTTGTATATGATACTCATTTTGGTCAATCAATTTAGTAGTAAAGTGGACATGATAACAACATGAAACAAACATATATCTATGTACCATGGTCACTTTATGGTCTATATCATTCTAGTTTTTGTTGCCAAATCAAGACAGAGACACGGTTCAAATAATATTTGTTCAAGACAAAGCAAAATAGACAGAATATAAGTGTGGGAAACTATAGAGCAATAACAACACTTGTAATGTGCATGACATGAGAACATAACTGTTTATTCAATTGAAACTGAAATCAACATAGAGCAAGTTACAACGACAAACCAGTTAAAGAAACAGGTTTAAAACATACCTGTTGCGCCGTTGGAGTTTCAGTTCCATCCTTCAAATTTGAAAATAGTTGGTATGAGTAAATACAGTGATGCAAGAGCAAAGGAGTATGAACCATAACTACAGAACCTGACCTGAGAACAATTCCTCTTCTCCTTTAAGCGTTGAGTTGGGATTCAGAGTGGTGGTCCTCGTGCTTTGGGCACTGCAGTTCCCTTACTAAACTGCTCGTGTTTGGGTGCTCTGTGGTGGAGACGGTGTTGTGTCAACTGGATCTGGGTTACTATCTGCTAGGGTTGCGGTTAGAAGGGGTGTAGCTGGTTCTCTATCCAACTGGGTAGGGGTACAATCTGCGAGAGTCTGGGTTATTTGTGGTGGGGTTGGTTCTTGG
The DNA here is from genome assembly GCF_018294505.1 of Triticum aestivum. NCBI lineage: Eukaryota > Viridiplantae > Streptophyta > Magnoliopsida > Poales > Poaceae > Triticum > Triticum aestivum. The sequence continues at coordinate 272,978,621 of NC_057800.1, read as the reverse complement.
GCAAGTACAACCGTTGTTCTATCTGCATCAACTGGTAGCACTATCTTTTCTAAAGACTGTGTTCTTACTCCCTTAGATACTACCATCACGCTCTCCAATTCAAATGGTTGATAAACAAGAAAAGGAATTGAATGTACATACATTGTATGATAGACAGGTGCAATGGATAGTGGGGAATAAAACAGGGCATGAAATAATTCACATTTATGTTGTCTAACCAAACAGGATAGCATGACATGATTTCACATATATGATGGCTAACTAAATAGGATAGCATGACACAATTTCACATTATGATGGCTAACTAAAAAAGATGGAAAGACATAGTTCAAAATATGATGACTATGTAAACAGGATGACATGATATAACTATATAATGTGTTTATTAAATATGTTGGCATGCCATAATTCACATACATGCCACCTATGGAAACATGATAGCATGATATATTTAACAGATGGAATGACATAATTCAAAATATGATGACTGTAAACACTAAACAGGATGAGATGATATAACTATATGATGTCTTTATTAAATGGGTTGCCATTGCCATAATTCAGATAGATGATGTCTATGTAAACATGATGGCATGATATAATTCAAATATATGATTTATATAGTAATCAAGTAAGCAGATGGCAATCCATTTATGATGTCAAAGCTAAGCAATGCAAGCCAACATGCATGAGATGGGTAATATAACCCTGCCAAGTTTGACCATAGACCTCAGGGGGGAAATAGGACTGGCCATCAGTCTCTGAGTCCTCCTATGAGGAGCTCTCTAAAACCAGCAAGATGTCTGCTTCAGCAGGTAGCATTGTCTGCTCTGAATACCTTGTTTTCACTCCAGATACTTCCATCACCGCTTCAAATGGATGATGCACAAGAAGAGTAGTTGAATATACCAACGTTGTCGACAAATGGAACAGGTAATACAAAATAATGATAGCATGATATAATTCACATACATGATGATTGGCTAAACATCATGGCATTTCATAATTCACATATATAATGCCTTTGCGACAAGATATCATTCCATAATTCACATATATAATGTCTTGCCACAAGATGGCAATGGATAATTCACATATATGGTAATTAGACACTAAACAGGTGACATTCACAAAAAGCATTTCTAAACTAATCAAATGGCATAGCAATGCAAGACACCATACGCACGATATGAGCAACATAACCCTGCCAAGTTAGAGCATATACCTGGGGGGGATAGGACTGGTCATCTGTGTCTGGATCCTCCTCCGAGGAGCTATCCGTAACCAGCAAGAGATGCGCTTCGTCAGATAGCATAGTTTGCTCTAAAGATCTTGTTTTCACTCCTGAATTTTCCATCACCGTGTCAAATGGCTGATGCACACGAAGAGTAGTTGAATGTACTAACGTTGTTGACAAATGTAATATGTAACAAAAAAGGATGGCCTGATATAATTCACATATAAGATGACTGGCTAAGTAGGATGGCATTGCAAATTTCACATATATGATGCCTGGCTAAACAAGATGGCATTGCATAATTCACATAAATGATGAATAAACTAAACATATGGCATTCACACAAAGCATGTCTAAACTAAGCAGATGACATATTTGATGTATAAAGTAAGCAATGCAAGGCACCATATGCATGATATAACCAACATCAGCATGCCAAGTTAGAGCGAAGACCTCAGGGGGTAAATATGAGTGGTCTTCTCCTTTTGAATCCCCCTCAGAACAGATATCTTCCTCTCGATTACAATCCAAAATGGGTTGAGGGGGGCTGCCTTTGCACCTACCTGGGAGCGATATCTGCATGAAATTTTATTGCCACACAAGGCTCGGCTCTTTTTCTCTACACGTCCAGTTCCATTGTGTACAATAATTGACATGCATAGGAATAAAACATAGTGAGATTATGTAAGGAGTGCATGCAGAAATCCAGAGTGATGGTAGCAACCTGTGGATAGCCCCAAAACCAATGATAGCAGGCAGATAATGTCTTCAGTTAAAAAATAAAGATAATGGCTTCTTTACTGTTTGTTTCCCACCCAACATGAAACTCATAGTAGACACCAGCGATTAACCAGATAGTAGACAGATACTATTGATTGCGGCCCCGATATGTACCCCACAACCATTTAAAAACTCAAGTTTAACCATTAGTTTGGAGCTAACTCAGAGTTTAATCGGTAAACATGACGATAAAGTAGCATGTAATATTAAGCGACGCATAACGTAAGTAGACACGAAAGAGTGCGACCTCTCTTGCAGACCCGTGTAGTCCTTGAGGTCATCTGCTCGGTTGATGATGGTAATGCAGTTGTCATGGCTGCCCGCGGCGGGGAAGAAGATCTAAGGGCGAAAGATAGTCTGGAGGCCGGATCCCTGTTGTGCTGGACCCTTCTATCATTAGAGCAGCTGAGCTGGGGTGGACGATAGTGCATCAAGAGCGGGACAAACCACACAAGGTTTTCTTTGACAACTCTCTGTAAGAGAAGTAATTCTGTAAGGGCTCATTTGAATTGGAGGATTCTAACAATGCAGGGATAGGAAATAGATAGTAATAGGATAGGAATGCACATGGAAAATAGAGAATTTAAAAACTCAGGATTTCTGCCAATCTGGGTGTTTGGTTCACAAGAATCGGAAGATCACAGGATGCAAAGAAGCACGGTGAGATTAAGTCAAACCACAAGAAAATGTACGGTTATAATGCTATTATGCTACTATCTCTTAGTCTTGTGCTTCATGAATAGGAATTTGAAAAGGAGGACAAGTGGATATTAAAATTCCTACAATTTTTCTTCCCAAGAGACACTAAAGGAACAAATCCTACAGTTTTCCTTTGGTCCATTTCGTTGAACCAAATGCATGAATAGTAGTACCATAGGAAACTTTCCAATTCCTATGTTTTTCTTCACTTTTCGTTTCAAGCACAGGCGATTCTAGTAGGAAGGCTTGAGCAAGGAAAATCCTACACTCAAAAAATGTTTTTGTGCTACTTCTACTACTTTGGACCCAGGCCACTGCCCTACTAGCTCAACTCCCAGGCCCATCGACAAATGCACAGCTCAAACATGCATAGATAAATAATGATGGCATTCAAGAGAGTCCATCACGGATAGCGAAGTTGCCTGGTACATCACTGCTTGTCATATAGTAGGAGAAAATAATCGTATTTCACGTTACTACATGTGCTCAGTGGACAATATATATAACATGTAGAGTATAAAAGAGATGCAACAAGTGTACAACCTCTTTGGAGAAGCCATGTCAATCTCAGCGTGATTGGGTTGGTCGGTGAGGATGCTCCTGCTGACTTGGCTGTCGGAGGAGGGGAAGAAGATCTTGGGCGTATGGAGATGGAGCCCTGGGTATTGCTCCGCTGTGATGGAGGGTTTCGTCGTTGGAGTAGCTCCAGTGAGTTGTACAACACCGAGGCTAAAGCAGGACAAGAGAGACAACGTTAACCTGAGTGGAATTCTAATAGCATCTCCAATAGATGAGGTAAAATACATAACCACAAAGTGCTAGATGTAAAATACATCAGCCGCCCATCTCCGAACTTAACTGTCGAAACTGAATTTAACTGTCGAAACTGAACTTAACCGTTGAAACTGAACGCACTAGTAGCAGAAAAGCAGTAGTAGCAACACGCGCGAGAGCCGGGGCAGCTGGTCGTGTAGCAGCATCAACCGACTGACACCACCGACCAAACCGCCGTCCCACGCCGCCCCGCCCGCCCCGAAATAACTCCC
>NC_057800.1:272932670-272974633 GCF_018294505.1 Triticum aestivum | reverse complement strand
CCGCCCCCACCCTGAACCCTAAGATAGATAGTGGGGTACCTCTCCAGCGAGCCCCCTCCCCGCTGCAACTGGCTCTTCCTTAACTCTGGCGAGCCCCCCACCTCCTGAAAATGGAGTGACCTAAAAGTCGACTCAGTCGACTGAAGTGTAGCCAAATTGGAGCAGCATTGCAAGCAAGAGCAAGAGCAGCAGCGCGAGCAAGAGCAAGAGCAATAGCAAGAGCAGACCAGGCAAGGGACCAAGAGCAAGAGCAGAGCAGTAGAGCGAGCGAGAGCTAAAGCAGCAGCAGCTCCTACTGATATACACGTCGCCGCTGAGGGAGCGACGACATGGAGGAAGTGGCTGGCGACGCTGCCGTGGATGGAGCTGCACCATGTCGGCTTGGGACCGAGCGCCGCCAGCACCGTGAGATCGAATCAAGAAGAAAATGCGGTGATTAGTGTACAACCTCTTTGCTAGCGCCGATTAGGCCTCAGCTTCATCCGAGGAAACGGTGATGATGCTTCCATTCTGGTGGTGCAGGTGAAGACGATGGTGTGGGAATGGAGGTGGCACGAAATACGAGGGGAACATCGGGGAGGCTCCTTGGAGGTGGAGGACGGGGTGGCTGAACCGGCGGGATGACGAGATCGACGACGGATCCTCATCTGGTATGGTGGATGAGGGACGTCGAGGTGTTGATGTGGAAGACGTCATCGGGAAAGAGGCTCTGACTGAGTGGCAGACAGAGGAGGGTGTGGGGCTTCGCGGGTTTTCGCGGCCTCGGTGTACGAATGGGTGGGTTGATGGGATGGGAGTGGGGAACCATGGCTTAGGGACCCGCTTGTCCTAAATGTGGGGTAAGTTATGGAAGTACCCCCACCGATTTGTGCTAGGCGGTTCTTTCGGTTCAGGGGTATCACGGGCATTTCGTGTGTCGGGATTTCTCAGGAGGTGGGAGTTTTGGTGCGTGTTGTAAATTTGGGATAGCAAGGCGCGGGTTGAGATGGAGGGAGTTTTCGGAGGACAACGAGACAAAGAAGTATCTTAAATATTTCAGGGTAACAAGGCGTGGGTTGAAATTTCCGGACAAGCCTAACATGTATTGTTCCAAATCAATTCGCACTTCCATTGACGGAGAAACAAAAAGAAATCAATTCGCACCACACAAGAGAATCTAGTGCCGTGTACTGTACCAAATCAATTCGCACTACAAATGCCATTCAAAACTTTGAATCATGTTATGTTCAATTAAAATATTTCACTACGTGTATAATTCATGCAACTTGCTACTCAAATGAACGTTTTAGTGCATTCCAAACATATATACTACCCCTTCAATATGAACTAAATTTGAATTCGTTTCTCTATGTGAATAAGATCTATAATAGTGATTGTTCTGAAGTCAAACTGTTTGAATTCGTTTCTCTATTTTAATAAGATTTACAATCATCATTATTGTCAAGTTAAACCATCGTTTGTGTATTATCTTCACTGCACACCACATGATTACTATCGAATAAGATATTAACTATGTGTACTATATGAACTCGAACTCGATTTTTTGAATCCAAATTATGTTGATTTCAGATCATAGTACATTTCAAACTCTAGCTAGATCTTCATAATCTAAACCATGTCTCATATAATGTGTTTATCACATAATGTATGGTGCCCCGCCCCTACTCCTACAAGTATTTAGATGTGAGTTGCAAACGCCACACATTACCACAAATTCCAATAAAATGTGAGATTGTTCGATAGATGGTGTTGATTAGGTTGTTCGATATTTAGTTGTAAGCTGCAAACGCCACACATTATCACAAATTCAAATAAAATGTGACATTGTTTGATGTATAGTATGGTTTACATTGTTCGACATTTAGCTATGAGTGGCAAACGCCATGCATTATCACATTATGGTATAACATGTGCAAAACCACAACACGCATATCACTGCTATATTCATGCACGCATATGTTTATAACACTATGATCTCCTACTCTAATATATGAATCCACTTACATATCAAATTATCATCTTTGTTAGTCTCTTACACCCACACAATCCTCTAACCTTTGTAGCTAGCACTAACTTTCACTCGTGCATGCACACGCCCTCCTCGCCCTCCCCCTCCCTCAATATTCCATCCATCACGCACATTCTTTTTCTAGGTCGTTCTCCCACAGTCTCCACAAGTCCTTTCCGACACACAGCGATCGATAAACCTCTCCAGCGATGTCTGCCACAACATACACACGCACCTTCCATCTCCTCCTTTCTGTGCCCATGCCTCATGTCTCTCATACGGTCCCACACACGTGTAAACTCTCGCCCCTCTTTTCATCGATCGCACAATGACACACTCCCCCCCCTATCTAGCTAGTAGCTCGGCATCTCGCATCACCCCCTAGCTCCATTCTCTCTATATATCCATCTCACTGGGCCTTATTTGCCTCTAACAAATGGATGTACACCGATCGATCTCCCGCTATACATATAGCTAGCTAGGTCCTTATAACTCATTTTTCCCCACGCGTCGATCGATCTACCTCATTAGTTATGTCTCTAGCTTCCTCCGCCAAATAATAATTGATCTATCGATCTAGTTAGGTTTGCTTACCAACACATGGTTCCCCTTCATCATCCATGCATGCATCCCGACACATCTATCATGCACAGGCACACACAGAAATACATCCCCACTCTGATTGATAATATTGCAGTTCTACCCTCAGTTTGTCTAGTGGGCCTCTCCCACCATCTTTGAGAAGCATCTCCATCACCCATCCAACACTCTACCCCTCTCCCCCTCTCTCCTCTCTCTCTCTCTCTCTCTCTCTCTCTCTCTCTCTCTCTCTCTTTCTCTCTGTCCAACCTATTTCCCGTCCTTTAGTTATGTATGGATGTCGATTGATCTCCCTCAAGACATAGCTGGGTCTCTCCTTCTCAACACATATACGAGTCGCTCTACCTCTCTAGTTTAGGCCTCTGCCTCCCCCCTCCTCCTCCCACACACATCGATACATCGAGCGCTCTAGTAATGTCTCCCTGCCACACACAAACTTGCCCTGTGCCCTCCAATGTTCCGGTAGGTTAGTCGCACTATATCTTTGACTTGCACACACACAATTTTGATGGCTCTCTTCATCGATCTCGCACCCACCCACTTGATCCTCTCATCGACTCTATCGATATCTATGACCCCTCCCTCTCTTCTCGTGGATCGTCCCCTCTATATATGATATCGATAGGCCTCTATTTCACACACATTGCATGTGTCAAATTTTTGTTTGAGATGTCATCGAAACATATTCCCACAAATACATTCACGAAATCACCCCAAAAAACACTCACGAACGTACACACCATCTGTCTAGGTTTGTATATCTCTCTCTCACACACACGTAGGTGGGGGACGTGCACGAAGAGAAGAGGTGCACGGACGGCGCACATACTCTCGTCTCTTTCCCAACCACACCCGCGCGGGTACATGGTGGAGCTCATTTCTGTATGAAGAGGCAGCCCACATGGTAATTTGACACGTGTATTGGTTTTCCACTTGATGGAGGATCGTCTACCATGGGTGAACAAACAAATTGTGACTTGACGCGTTATGTTAAAAAAGAGGCAAACCATGTGGGGCCTACCTTAGAGGCAATGCTCTATACACTCGGGATGCTCTGTGCGTATTACTTTTGATGTGTCTCGTCAACTTGCAGAACGAGGAGAAGCTTGCTTAGTACGCCGTCTCCCCTGACCATGGGCGCGTTGGCTCGCCGGACGAGGTGAAGCTTTCTTACTACGCATTACGCCCGCTCCCTCGCCCACGCGCGTGGTGCCTCATAGGACGAGGAGACAATTTTACTACTCCCTCCGTTTACTCCTTGTTCCTACATTGGTTAGAGAGATTATCATATTGTTTGGAATATATGTCCTTTAGTAGATTTCAATATGAACTACTAGTACATACTCCAAACACTGATGTATATAGACGTATTTTAGAGTGTAGATTCAGTCATTTTGCTTCGTATGTAGTCAATATTGAAACGGACGTAATAGTGCACACTCTCCCTCGCCCACGTGGTGGACGTGCAGCAATACATTCGGTCTCATATAGCTAGAACGATATATACTATAGTACCATTATTGCTCGACTTCCCGAAGGGGCGAAGAGTCAATCGCAAGGTTAATATTTTGGAGATGCCAAGCGCAAGGATTATAGGAGAACGAGTAGTAGTAGTACTAGTAGTACATACCAGTGGTACGTACTGTATGAGGAAGACGGTAACAAGATGTATGTTTTGCGTGGCAGTCTCTTCTTACAGGACGTGCTAGACCTAGTGGACCTTGTTGTTGCAATGGGACTACTCCCTATCATAGATGGCATGATTCAGAGTGGTGGGCAGCGGGCATAATTCGGAGCTGCTTAGGCTAGTGATAGTGGGAGTAACTTATGTAGTAACATGACACATCCCGAGACAAATTTGCTTATGTGGCATGGAGTTAATGTAGGAAGATATGATTGTGGTAACATAATATGTAACTGTAACATAACACACCCGAGGTAAAATGAGTCTTTGTCTCAATTAATGAAGGTTTGTATGTTACCATCTATATGTTACTACCCATTATGAAGGTAGTAACATGGAATAGTAACAAAAGCATGTTACTAGTCTAAGTTACTCCCCACTATGACCAACCTTAGTCTTAAACTCCATGAAGAAGTCCCATCGAAAGGAATAGCCATCCTCTACATGTGCTCCTATGTAAAATGAGTAAATGAGACAAAAAGAGAAGGAGACAAAGTAAAAAAAAACACCAGCCTTAGATCCAGCCCTATTGTATAAGTGAATGATATTTCTATGTCATGATTGATATGGCTATATTATTAACCATGCTACGAAGGTAGAAGCGGATTTTTATTTATTCACAGAGGTAGCAGCGGATGGATATTCAACGAGGAGTGAAATGATGGCTACTTCCTCGGTCAAACATAGAGAATGGTGGAAGCTGGAAGCTTCATAGCATTGTACAAATTTATCTCGCTGATAAATTACAGTACGTACTATACTAGTACTCCCTCCGTTCCCAAATATAAGTCTTTCTATAGATTCCACCAAGTGACTACATACGGAGTAAAATGAGTAAATCTACACTCTAAAATATGTCTACATACATCTGTATGTTGTATTCCATTTGAAATGTCTAAAAAGACTTATAGTATTTAGGAACGGAGGGAGAACTATGTAAAGAGTTAGGAGTCGCACGGTGTCCAGAAAATATCATGATAATGTGAGGTGGGCCATGTAATCACTAAGTTTGTGTGTTTTCGCCGCTCTCGCACTCCTCCGCTGTAAGAATGGAGAAAATTGAAATCTAGTAGTACCTCCTTTCGCCGAAAGCGTGGGACATCCAGCAGCCCTACCACCTCAGTAATAATGACCAATGAGCCATCAAATCACATAGACCCAGCAGTAAGTGGACGGACAAAGCAACCATCACTCTTGAATCCGCTTCTCTCTTCAACGCAGGTGCTAGTGAGAGGTCGCGTCCGCTCTGCCTGGGCATGAATGCGGCACCGGTTATTTGGAGCGACGCTGACCATTTCGGGTGGGAAGCGCTTGCAGGCGATGGAGGGGCTTTGGGTGGGCCAGGCTGGTCAGGAGCGGGCGTGGCAGCGGTCGCCTGTCCCGACCGGATGCCCGGAAACGAGAGGATGCACCAACTCTCGCGGCTAAGTCATACAGTACACACCATCTTTCTGTAGGAGTGTGACGCCCCGAGACCGTTGCGCTAGGTGTCTTCCAGTTATTCGCCGTCGTTGCCATGTCATTCGCTTGCGTGTTGCATCTTTTCATGTCATCATGTGCATTGCATCATCATGTTTTCAAAACTTGCATCCGTCCAGGTCTCCTCGTTCTTTCTGTTGTCCGTTCTAAGCTCGACCACACTTGCACGCGCCCGCGGCACGTCCGAAATATTATTTTATAAGTGGCCGGAAAATGTTCTCGGATTGGGTTCAAAGTTGGAGTGTGGTCCTATTATAGTGTAGATAGACCGCCTATCAAATTTAATCGCATTCGGAGTTCATTTGACGCCCCAACGATTAACTATAGCGACAATATAGTCGGTCAAACGTCGGACGTTTTCGCTCTCCGAAAACAGTCGCCGGGTCTCTTTCTCTTCTCTTATCTCAGCCCAAAGCTTCTGCACAGTCCACTGACAACCGCCAGACCCCGAGACCCTCTCTGCACAGTGCATCGAACCCCTCACGTGCGCGTCCGAAACTTCCCTGGACCCGACCCGGACAGTCGTCACCGTTGTGTCTGGATCATCCCCAAACATATACAAAACATCTCCGTTTTATTATTTGGACTCCCTACCTATTTTTTCTCATCCGTATGATTCGATCAGAGGGACCAAATACCCCTAAACCTAACCAGCTTGCTATATAAACGGGGCAACCCTAAAAACTAGGACATTTGTCCTTCCTAGCCGCCGCCACCTACAGGCTCCTCCCTCCTAGGATCAGACGCCGCTGCCATCTATCAAATCCATCCATCCACAGCGCCACCCTCCTCCTTGTTTTCTCAACCAGGCCAATCACCTCGTCTCGATCCAGTGGATCCTAATGCCCAGCGCCGCATCGACTTTCCTGCACAGCCGACATCCTTCGTCAGGTCCTGCCAGCGCCATGCCCCGCGACCCCTCCTGCCGCAAGTCCCGACGACCGAACCAGCAAGCCCTCACGTTGCCCTCTCCTCCTTGTTCCCCTCTGTTTACTCTCGTCCTCACCTCGAGCTCCCTCTCTCTTTGTTCGAACAGGTGGATCCATGCCTCTGCTCCGAGCTCCGATCCGCGCCTCCCGTTGCCAGATCTGAACCCAGGCACCTCCCCACACTCCGTTCCACCTGGCTCCCATCGACCCCTCCCCAAGACAACAGTTTTGCAGAAAAGTCCCTCTAGATCATGCATTTAATATCTCCACAACCGTGCATCGGATTAAAACAAATTATATATGAAAGTTGCTTAGAATTTTGTGTAGTATTATAATAAGTGACTTTCATGCATGTTTGAAATGTTTAAAATGCTGTTTGTGTAATTTTTCCCATATGCCATGCTAAAATGATTTAATTCATAACTTTTTAACCGTAACTCGGTTTGTAACAAACTTTATATGTAAATGGGGTGGAAAAATGCCTAGTTTAACATGGTGCACTCTTCTTGCATGTTTAACAACTCTAAAATTGTGTTTAGGGAAGAACAGTACCAAACCTTAAAATATGCATATGAGGATTTTCCGGACTTGTTGTTTGTTGTTCCGGCCTCATTTAAACTTGCCTAGTTAAGTAGTTTTATTATGCTTCACCTCTTGCCATGTTAATCAACATTTAATATTGTTGAGTACCTAACTGAGAGTGAACTAAATAATTGATGTGGTGTTCTGTCAATATGCATCCCGATGCATATTGAGCTCCACTTAACTTGTAGGATTGTTTGTGCACTTTGCCATGCCATGCATTTTTAAACCGGACATGCATCATACTTGGTTGTGCATCATGCCATGTTTATGTGATGGTTGTTTACTATGTTGCTTGCTTCTTTCCGGGTTACTTCTCGCATGAGCTTCGGTTTCGTTCCGGAGTTGTGAGGATCTGTTCTACTACGTCCATTTGTCTTCTTCATGGACTCGTTCTTCTTCCTTGCGGGATCTCAGGCAAGATGACCATACCCTCGAAATCACTTCTATCTTTGCTTGCTAGATGCTCGCTCTCTTGCTATGCCTATGCTGCGATACCTACCACATGCTTTACCATGCTTCCCATATTGTTAAGCCAAGCCTCTAACCCACCTTGTCCTAGCAAACCGTTGTTTGGCTATGTTACCGCTTTGCTCAGCCCCTCTTATAGCGTTGTTAGTTGCAGGTGAAGATTGGAGCTTGTTCCTTGTTGGAACATGGATATTTTGTTGGGATATCACTATATCTCTTATTTAATTAATGCATCTATATACTTGGTAAAGGGTGGAAGGCTCGGCCTTATGCTTGGTGTTTTGTTCCACTCTTGCCGCCCTAGTTTCCGTCATATCGGTGTTATGTTCCCAGATTTTGCGTTCCTTACACGGTTGGGTTATAATGGGAACCCCTTGACAGTTCGCCTTGAATAAAACTCCTCCAGCAATGCCCAACATTGGTTTTACCATTTGCCACCTAGCCTTTTCTTTCCCTTGGGTAGGCCTGCCCAAGGGTCATCTTTATTAAACCCCCCCTGGGCCAGTGCTCCTCTGAGTGTTGGTCCGATCGAGTAGACTGCGGGGCCACCTCGGGGCAACTTGAGGGTTGGTTTTACTTGTAGGATGTCTCATCTGAGTGTGCCCTGAGAACGAGATATGTGCAGCTCCTATCGGGATTTGTCGGCACATTCGGGCGGTGTTGCTGGACTTGTTTTACCATTGTTGAGGATGTCTTGTAACCGGGATGCCGAGTCTGATCGGATTGTCTTGGGAGAAGGAATATCCTTCGTTGACCGTGAGAGCTTGTGATGGGCTAAGTTGGGACACCCCTGCAGGGATTTGAACTTTGGAAAGCCGTGCCCGCGGTTATGGGCAGATGGGAATTTGTTAATGTCCGGTTGTAGACGACTTGAACTTAACTTAATTAAAATACACCAACCGCGTGTGTAACCGTGATGGTCTCTTATCGGTGGAGTCCGGGAAGTGAACACGGTGTTGGAGTAATGTTTGACGTAGGTTGTTCTAGGATCACTTCTTGATCATAGATTCTTGAATGTGCTTTGCCTTCTCTTCTCGCTCTCATTTGCGTATGTTAGCCACCATACATGCTAGTGCTTGCTGCAGCTCCACCTCATACCTTTTACCTACCCATAAGCTTAAATAGTCTTGATCGCGAGGGTGTGAGATTGCTGAGTCCCCATGACTCACAGATACTTCCAAAACCAGCTTGCAGGTGCCGATGATACCGTGCAGGTGACGCAACCAAGCTCAAGGAGGAGCTCTATTAAGATCGTGTTCGTTATGTTGTTCCGTTTCCAGTTGATCAGTAGTGGAGCCCAGTTGGGACGATCGGGGATCTATGTAGCATTTGGTGTAGTCTTCTTTTATTTTGGTACCGTAGTTGGACCTTGATTGTATCTGGATGATGTAATGTTATATTCATGTATTGTGTGAAGAGGCGATTGTAAGCCAACTATGTATCTCTTTCCCTTATGTATTACATGGGTTGTGTGAAGATTACCTTACTTGCGACATTGCTTACAATGCGGTTATGCCTCTAAGTCGTGCTTCGACACGTGGGAGATATAGCCGCATCATGGGCGTTACAAGGAGTAGGTCGATGCGTCGCTCTCTCTAACACACACATGCTGTTAAACACATACATGTGTGCACACGCATACACAGGTTCATAGAATAGGAATATCGTGCGAGTTACTTAGGGAGCATTTGGATCCTTAGCAAGAACAGTTTATAGCCTAGACGAGCAAGGTTAGGTGTTTGGAACTGTTAAAATATGTTAGCTTTTGTGGGCCAGCTAGCATGGGTGGGCTAGAAAAACCTTGCTAGCTCAGGAGAGCTAGATTGGCTCGCTTCTGACGGCAAACTTCGCATACTACGGGACTGTTTGGTTCCCAGCCACGCCTTGCCACATTTTGCCACACCTCACCTTCGGAAAATTTGACCAAGTTAGGTAGGTGTTTGGTTATAGCCACACCTAAGGGAAGAACATTCTTATGAGTAGTGAACCCCACATGTCATAAACACAAAACATGTGGAAAGATTCCCTTAGGCAAGCCAATGTGTGGCTAACAATTTGAGCAACTCAATTAAGGCAAGTGTGGCAAAAATCATGTCACAATCCAAACAGCCCCTACCTCCGTCCAGGTTTATTAGTCCCCATTGTATTTCGTGTCAAATTTTGACCATAGATTGAACTAACAAAATGTTCATGCATGCCAAAAAAATTATATTAATTTTTATTTCACGTACTAACATTTTTCTTATTAATTTGTTTGTTCCACCCTCTGACTGGTGGGACCCAACGTACTACGTGGAGAGAGGTAAGGTGACTAAGGCTGCATTATTTCTGTACTACTAACACTACTTTAAATCCCAAAAGACCTTACCACCAAAGCCACATGACACGATTATGATTTAAATCCCAATGACTCCCACGCAAAAAAACACGGCATGCTTGTCACACGAATGCAGGAATGTATAAAAGGATACTTTCCTCTTGTTAAACATAACGTGAGGGTGGTGTAGTTGGTTAGCCTGTTCTCTCATCAACCTAGATGTCTTGGGTTCGATAACCACACTTGAGCATAATTTTGTTTTTGTTTGACTTCTTTCTTGTTTTCTAGGGTTTGCACTCTTCACAATCTCTCTCCACTATATATATACACACTGGAGCCTCATCGCTTGTAGTTACTCTCTTCACACTCTCTCACCCTCTCCAGATCTAAACAAGACTTCGTTGGCCTCTCTCTCTCCCCTCACTGCTAGTTAAAGAGCCGACATGATCCGTCTGCCGGGAAGGGAAGGAGGCTTAACGATGTCGCCGTCGGTGAGGGAGGGAATCCACTACCGGTGTAGATGTTCTCTTTCACCCAGCAGCGGTGCGGGAGGGCCTCCGACCCCTTCTTCCTCACCACCGTACATAATGTGGTCATAATGGTCTCCGGTCGCCCTCCGAACCACACCCCAAGAACCTTAAGGTATAATTTACTTAATTCCACATGCATTGCTCTAGCTGCACGTGGGCTTTTTCTGCTTCTGCACTCGAATCTTGGTGTTGGATCAAACAAGAAAGTAGTGGGGAAAGCTGTATAGCATGAATCTAGGACGTGGTTCAAAGTGGAAAGGAATGGGGGGAAAGTTGTATCACATGAATCTAGGACGTGGTTCAAAAAGGAAAGGTAGGGGGAAAGTAGTGGGGAAATTTGTATAACATGAATCTAGGACGTGGTTTAAAGAGGAAAGGAAGGGGGAAAGTAGTGGGGAAAGTTGTATGGCATGAATCTAGGACGTGGTTCAAAGAGGAAAGGAAGGGGCAAATACTAGTACAGACTGGCTATCCAGCAACTACGTTGGTCAAAAAGGGAAAACAATGACAAATGCATTATGCACATCTGTAACAAACTGATCTTTTTGTTTTGGGGGACAGTCTGTAGAGTTTCAGCAGGACTAGATTTGCTGCGCTCACATAGGGAAAGGTGTCAAAAGATAACAAAATTGGGACCAACACAAATATGCTCCTTGGTTTTTTGTTCTTTGTTGCAATAGATTGTGCATCGCCCCTTCATACATCGGTAGATGCACATGGTGATGGTGAGTCCATTGTCCCGTGCAACTCTTTAGCTGTTGTTAATCTAAGGCCCTGTTTGGTTAAAAAGTCCTACTACTTTTTTTAGTCCCAACTAAAAAGTCCCTAGTCCCTACCTGCTTGGTTCCAAAGACTATAGCCGCATGAGGAGATGACTTTACTTGGAGAGGATGACAATGGGGACCCACCAGGGCCATAGCCGCATGTACGCAAGTGCCTCCTTATTATATAGAACTATAATATTTTTTGCTTCCTCCTGGTTTCCTGACATCACCATCCCACACCATTGTCAACCTATATAGTCAATAAATGAGATAATTGCACATGGAGCGGCCAACATCTGGGACCAAGCAGATCGAGCAGTATTTGTGTTTTTGAGGTGTGAGCATTGCAGAGTTTTTCTTGAGCAATGTTTTCGTTGTTGTTCAGAGGAGAGCAGGGTATTAACTGGGCGGGCTATCACCCGTCTAGCCCAAGCCAGATATCCAGCTCAGATATTAATTGTTTCCAAGCTGAAAATGGCTAGCCCAGCTATACTTTTTTTGAGGAATATCCAGGCAAGGTCAACTTGTTATTCTCCGCCCCGCTGGACTGCAAATCTTTCCAAGGAGGGATGCATTAGGCTTAACAAGGAAATGGGCTTTAAGAAATAATAAATGGGATGCCATTATAAAAACTGGAAGTAACTATAATAAAATGCACCAAACACGTAATTATTTTATAATGTTTTTGGATTTTGAAAATTTTAATTTCATCAATTGTTGCGCGCACAATGTTTCGTTGGAATTTTTACATAATACAAATTTATATTGAAATTGTATTTAATCTGACTAAAAATTTCGGGATAAAAATATTCCGGATCCCATCAAAATGTGGGGAATTTTATTGAATTCTCTTTTGAACAGTTGGTTGAAATTATTCATCGTTGTCCTAGCTAGAAATGGGCTGTACTTTTAACAAACTGTAAATGGGCTGTAGTAAATTCCATTAGAATTCAAAAATGGGCTGTACATTCTTGCAAACCGCAAATGGGCTATAAGTTCTCTGCCACACACTTGTGGGCCTACTAAGTTGACGCGTCGCCTAAAAAAAGTAAGTTGACGCATATGGAAGGCTTTGTCAACTTATAGTCAACACACGGTTCTAGCAGCAGTGGTCGTTGGATGCCCATCCAACGGATGTCGTGCTTCTTCTTTAATCTCGGATATTCTAGCATCAGCCAACCAAAAAAGGATTCCTCCCCCCAACATCTGGGGCGCACCGTTTCGGAGGCTGACCTGTGGGCCTACTAAGTTGACCAAGGGCTATGTCAACTTAGTCAATACAAACGATTCTAGCTGTAGAGACCGTACGATGTCCATCCAACAGCCGTAGTGCTTCTTCAACCTCTATCTTCTTGCTCCAGCCGCCCAAACCAGCGTCGGTGGTACTGCCTGCTCCCGCCTCCCGTGGCCAGTTGTGCTGCCGCACAGGCCCCACCGCCCCACCCTACTCCATTGCTAGCCAGGCCATTCCTCTACTCACCCACACATCCTGTTACTTTCCGGCGACGGCAATCGAACCGGTAAACCCTCGTACTCCCCACCGCGTGGGCAACCACTGCCGAGTCTTCCTTGGCTCCATGTCATTCCCTTCTTGGTGCTCTCAGCGCACCCTGGTCAACGTGGTCAATGAACGACATCCATCGAACATGGACTATACGTGGAGAGGCTGACAGCTAGGTCCATGGCCGCACATAAGGAAATGCCTCCTTATTACACGCAAAATAATGATTCCTCCACCTGACAGCAGGGACCCATTGGATGGGCTATCGTATTTCGCGAAAAAAACGTTTCCCCCTGACTGCTCGGACCCACCAGCTACATCTTCGCACGCAAGGAAGTGCATCCATATTACGGGCAAAAAAATAATGATTCGCCCCCTGATAGCTGGGACCCACCAGCTACATCTTCGCACGCAAGGAATTGCCTGACAGTCGGGACCCACCTGGTCAATGCGTACGTAGCGTTGTCATTCTGGTCGCGAACGTGTACGTACATACTAGTCAATGTAGAGGCGCCCACGTGTCATAGTAGAGGCGCGCACGTAGAAAGTAAATACTGCCACGTACGTACATACTGGCGGGGTCTCGAATGCCTACTCACGCATACGTACGGCTAGGGCTCGTGTATATGGCTGGGTTGGAACGGAGAAGCTGCAACGTCCTCGTGTTCATGGGGAGGCAACGGAATGCGACGTGTTCATCAAGAGGCAACGAAACGCGTGTTGTTCATCAGGAGCCAACCGGCTTGGACGGAACAGCCGATGGAAATGAGGCCTGGCGTACCCCAAAACCGAGGAAACGACCTTGTGTTCGACCGGCCATGGTCGAAAAGGGATCCTGTTCATCGGGAGGGGTCTGGCGTACCGCAAAACGGAGGAAACCGACCTCATACGGTGGAACGGGGTCCTGTTGATCGGGAGGGGTGTGGCGTACTGCAAAACGGAGGAAACATACTTGTGTTGGAGCGCCGCGGTTGAAACAGGGGTCTTGTTCATCAGGAGGGGTGTGGCGTACCGCAAAACGGGACTCCACGGGGTACTGTTCATCTCCACTGCCGACTGCCTCCAGGGGCTACTGTTCATCCACCGTCGACCTCCTCGAGCCTCCACCTGCAACTGTTCATCCACGGGTTCCTGTTCATCCAGCGTCCACCGCGCGCTCCTCCACGGCTACTGTTCAACCAGCCCTCTCCACAGGGTCCTATTCAACCACCCCTCCACGGGCTACTATTCATCCAGCCCTCCACTAGCCACTGTTCAACAAGCCCTCCATGGGGTCCTGTTCATCCACCCCTCCACGGGGTCCTGTTCATCCACCGGCTCGATCGATCGGGGTACTGTTCATCTAGCGGCAACGGCCTCTACTACCATGGGGTCCTGTTCATCCAACCCCCCATCGGGAATTGTTCATCCAAACCCCCCAACAATGCTCACTCTTCATCCAGAGGCAGCATCGATCGACTTCAGTTAGCAGAAGTAGCGAATCACTCAGGTTCAGTTAACAGCAAGGGATCGATCGCCCGGTTCAGTAACGTAGCTAGTGCAATCGCTCGGGTTCAGTTAGAGCCCAATGCCTCGCTCGGGTTCAGTTAGATCCTAACGCCTCGCACACACGCGCGTACGTACAAGAGAAACACGCATCGCTCGGCCCCGACCACCCACCGTAACCGGGAACTCCCCGATATTTTCCTCGCCCTCGCTTCTACCATGGTTTTTTCCGTCATGGACGGCCCAAAGAATGTCTTGCAGCTGTGTCTCCGGCCCGCCCAAGTCGAAAAACCATTTTCTGTCATGATTTTTTGTCATAGAAGTATGACCCCACCACATCTATGATGATACTGGGTTTTGTCACAATTATTGTCATGGAATGTCATAAGCATGACAGAAAAAAAATTCGTTCAACCCAAAATGTCATGGATGTGTCTTTGTTTTGTCGTGAACGGCGCCAAAAAATAGCTTGATGTCTACTATGCAACCTTCTTCTTGTAGACTCGTGTTGGGCCTCCAAGCGCAGAGTTTTCTAGGATAGTAGCAAATTTCCCTCAAGTGGATAAACTAAGGTTTATCAATTCGTGGGAGGCGTAGGATGAAGATGGTCTCTCTCAAACAACCCTGCAACCAAATAACAAAGAGTCTCTTGTGTCCCCAACACACCCAATACAATGGTAAATTGTATAGGTGCACTAGTTCGGTGAAGAGATGGTGATACAAGTGCAATATGGATTGTAGATATAGGTCTTTGTAATATGAAAATATAAAAAACAGCAAGGTAACAAGTAACAAAAGTGAGCAAAAACGGTATTGCAATGCTCCGAAACAAGGCCTAGGGTGCATAGTTTCACTAGTGCCAGTTCTCTCAACAATATAACATAATTAGATCATATAACAATCCCTCAACGTGCAACAAAGAGTCACTCCAAAGTCGCGAAGAACACACGAAGAGATTATTGTAGGGTACGAAACCACCTCAAAGTTATTCTTTTTGATCGTTCTATTGGGCTATTCCTATAAGTGTCACAAACAACCCTAGAGTTTGTACTAAAATAACACCTTAATATACACATCAACCAAAACCCTAATGTCACCTAGATATTCCAATGTCACCACTAGTATCCGCGGGTTTGATTATACGATATGCATCACACAATCCCAAATACATCTATTCAAACCAACACAAAGAACTTCAAAATGTGCCCCAAAGTTTCTATCGGAGAGTCAAGACGAAAACATGTGCCAACCCCTATGCATAAGTTTACAAGGTCATAGAACCCGCAAGTTGATCACCAAAACATGCATCAAGTAGATCACGTGAATATCCCATTGTCACCACAGATAAGCACATGCAAGACATACATCAAGTGTTCTCAAATCCTTAAAGACTCAACCCAAGAAGATAACTTCGACGAGAAAACTCAATCCATTACAAGAAGGTAGAGGGGGAGAAACATCATAAGATCCAACTATAATAGCAAAGCTCACGGTACATCAAGATCATGCCAAATCAAGAACACAAGAGAGAGAGAGATAGCGAGAGAGAGAGAGAGAGAGATCAAACACATAGCTATGGTACATAACCTCAGCCTGAGAGTGAACTACTCACTCCTCGTCATGGAGACGTCGGGATGATGAAGATGACCACCGGTGATGATTCAACCCCTCCGGCAGGATGCCGGAATTGGGTCCCGATTGGTTTTTGCTGGCTACAGAGGCTTACGGCGGTGGAACTCCCGATCTAGGTTATGTTCTGGAGGTTTGGGGATTTATAAGAGGTGTTGGCGTCGGGAACAACTCAGGGGGGCCACGAGGCGATGACAAGGACGAGGGGAGCGCCCTCCACCCTTGTGGTGGCCTTGAGACTCTTCTCCGGTATATTTTCGTTCGAGTATTTCTTATATTTTCCAAAAATAATCTCCGTAAATTTTCAGGTCAATTGGACTCCGTTTGATATTCCTTTTCTGCGAAACTCAAAACAAGGAAAAACAAAAACTGGCACTGGGCTCTAGGTTAATATGTTAGTCCCAAAAATCATATAAAATGGCTTATAAATGCATATAAAACATCCAAGATGGATAATATAATAGCATGGAACAATCAAAAATTATAGATACGTTGGAGATGTATCAGTCCCCGATGAAAATCAAGTACACTTCAAGTGTGTTCATCTGCACCCGGGTAGTATCACAGGGGTCAAACACGCCGCCGTCCATCTGGTACACTTGGCATCTCAAACCTGGATACATGCTAACATGCATGTTTATGGTCCATGTAGTATAATAAGGTGACGTAAGCAGGGTATACAAATGAAAATAACATACTTTATATTGCTTATTTCTGTGACGGGGAACGGAGGCAATGTATAGATCAGCTGCGGCACGGGCGATGACAAACAATTTGAGAGTGTTACCCAGGCCATGTACATTAATTAAAGTAGGAGTGGTTTTGTTTGATGGGATTATGGCTACCTAGCTAGTACTACAGGAATTGAAATTTTTAAGTCCTTTATAGTTTATACAACTTGGCATTATAAAGTTGCGTAGATGACTATCCCAATCAATAAACAAAGAAGGAAAGAACTACTCCTGCTCCTGGAGTACAAAGAGACATGTTTTGAAATGTTATAAGATGACATGGCAATAATATATACGATAGTTCCTCGCTCTACTACTCTTGGATCGGAGAGAAGGGATGGCACCTTGTTGCCCTTCAATGGTACCATGGGTAAGGGCTGCTAAGATAGTACGTCCCAAGTGGGTGTCATCAGCTACAAGGTTCCAAGTTAGACCAAATGCCCCATGCACATCCACGATTCACGATTTGATTTTGATCAGGGAATGACTTTGCCATGCATAATCATGCAAACAAGGCGGAATTCACAGAAACCGGACAAAAATTATTACATTTTGAAACCTTTTCACATAAAGCAGACAAGATACATTACATTTTTCATACAAACCTGAGTAAAACCTACTCTAAACAAGTTGCAACTGTAACATGGGAGGTGCACGGACGAAGGCCGGCCGTGGTGTCGTTTGAGGCTACTCATAGTGGAGAGTATCATATACAATATAGTACTAGTGCATGATACTAGTGTATGATATACTACTTTTATAGTGCATAGTATCATAGAGTAGTAGCACAGATAATCATATTTATTGCCATGCATGACCCCCTGTCTCTTCTTTAATTCTCTCCCACATCACCATGTCTGCTATTCCCGAGTGTATGTACCAGCTAAGTTACCACCACCACCACTATTGCCAGCCTCGACGCGGAGCAGACACGTGCACCGGGAAGCGTCACTCTCTCGGCCATCGCGCTGCTTCAAAGCCGGTGCCAGTGAGAGGTCGCCTCCGCTCTGGCCGGGCATTAATGCGTCACTGATGCTCCAGGGTGACGCTGACCGTTACACGCGGGAAGCGCGCTCCGGCAAGGGAGGGGGTTTGGGTCGGCCAGGGCGGTCATACGCGGGCTTGGTGGTGGTATTGATTTTCTACCATTTTAGGTGTAGTACTGACAGTTTGCAAAACTACTCAATTATTGCACTCGGTTTCCTAAGAAATTGTGGTAAAAATGTTACTTGCAATGCATGCATGTGTGACCAATATAAATGACCAATAAAAAACTACTACATCCATGCTACAATTTAATGCACATTGTAATCTCAACATGTGATGGGGAGCTCTAAATCTGAATTTGAAACTTATAAAACGAGAAAAATTAAAAACAAATAAACTGGAAGAGAGGGAGTATATTGTAGGATGTGTCCCATAGAAACAAGTCCCCTGGTTTGTCACCGCGAAGATGCGGTTAGAAAGGAGCACATCGTCTTCGTACTCATCCGGCAACAAATAGGCCACACACAACATGGTCCACCTTTGACCACCATGTGTAGGGTTCGTGAAAGCAATCGTGATGTCGAACACCGCGTTGATAGTGTAATGTTGGTTGGCGGATGACCATATCGGGGCTACCAGGATTGCTATCTTCTTCAATCTCACCGTGGTTCCATCGTACCAATTCAGGCGATGGCCCATTGCATGGCTGATCCCAATGTTGGACAAAGGTTCTATGGGAATGGTTTCACCGTTGTAAATGTTGTGCAAATTGATGTTGGTACCCTCTCGTACATATGCAAGCCGATCTCCACTCGCACCAAGCCTAACCTATGAAATAGTGGGCAGTGGGGGAATTACGAAATGGACACAGAAGTAGTCTTTAGAATGCATTTACTACGTGATCAAACTCATCACTTACCTACTCATTAGACAAAATCCGAGTGCCCCTCAACGTCGACATCTCAAGGGGCGTCAACTTGCAACTATGGCCATGCCGCGCTGGAGAGACCCCCAAGGAAACATCCTCGTCCTCGAGGACGCATGGCAGACCAACTAGCATGACCTTCTCCCATGCATATTTACGCACCCTCTTAAAATATTTAGTGCAAGTACCGCTATGTCTTGCGGACGTGAGGAAGTCGGAGCGACTTACAATTTGTCCCAAAGGATCATAGTCCAAGGTCTCCCAACCTCGACGAGGACGAGAAGTACCACCGCCTTGCGAATCCATGGCAATGGCGACCAACTGCCTTGTCCCTTGTGGAGCTGGTTTACACGAGAGGTGATGGTAACTGCAGGGCTTCGTCCCTTTGGAAACGATATTCTGCGGGCACGCACTAGTGCAGTTTATATTTGAGACTAGCAAGAGGCCCATGCATTGCATGTAACATCAAGATGCATTTATACAAGCTATTTGTCTCGTGGGAGATGAAGATGAACGAGGGAAGGCCTTATCTGCAAATGTGGAGAGGGGTGCAGGTATCTTTTCGCAAAATTGCCATAGTTTCGTTCCTATCTGTCAGATATTAATCGGATGGTCTATATTGCAGGAGGGCAGGCACACCATCATCACCAAATCTATTTTTAATAAGAGTAGATTATTATTTATTACTAGCAAGATGCCCGTGTGTTGCACGTAACATCAAGAAGCATTTGTATGAGTAGTTTATCTTGTGAGAGAAAAGGATGAACGAGGGAAGGCCTTATTTGCAAATGTGGAGAGGGGTGTGGGTATATTTTTGCAAAATTGAAATAGTTTCCTTCCTACCCGTCAGATATAAATCGGATGACCTATATTGCAGGACGGCAGGCACACCATCATCACCAACATTTTTATAAGAGTAGAGATAGAGAAGTAGAGATAGATAGATTATTATTATTGTAAGAGTAGAGATAGAGATTATGGAGCTGGCGGGCAGTTCGTTGTATGACATGTTCGCGTCCATCCACTAGCTCGGAATGAAAGCATGCACGGCATTTACAACAACTGGGATTAGTTGTTTTCCGGGCACATGGACCAATGCGGACTAGCGGACCTGGTCGCCCTTTTTCGAGCACGCCTCTGATAAGTACGTGCGAGATATGCGTGCATGCAAATATTGCGTGAGCAAACCGTGTGAAGCGGAGTGGTAGGCTGTCGAACTGTAGCATGCATGTTGCAGCCATGTCATCCACACGCAACCTAAAGGCCAATTCATACTCTACTGGACTATACTGTACAACTATGCATTGTTTGGCATGAACGTTCCTTTGAGCTCGTGCTGCAACTGACGTACTCCACAACCCGCCTCCCTTCTCCTTCCTCTTCCACAGCTCGCGCATGTTCGAGGGAAGCGACCGATCAACCCTCATATAGGAGTGCTAGCACAAAAAGATGCATGTATGACCACTAAAATTTACTTTCTCTTATCTCTATGAAATAAAAGTGGCGTGAAACTCAAAGCCCTTTAAGTCTGAGTATAATGGTAATCATTTTCCTCCTCTGGCTCCGCTTTCCTCGCGTCATTGTCCTCCTATTCCGTCTCCAGGTCGTCTTTCTCCTCCTTCGGCTCCGCATGCTGCTCCGCCTCCAATGCCTCCTTTTCCGGCAATGGATAGTCCGGACTCTGGAGGCAGGGCGGCTGCGATCCGGGCTTCGCGCCGCCTCCAGATTAAAGCGCCGCTCTGGTGGGAGGATGACGTATGTCGTTACCTTCAGCTGGGCCCTGGCTATCTGGTGACAGCGACCATAGAAGAGGTGGCGGGAGGGGAATGAATGCAGCTACTATTTGGGTTCGTTGTCCGGCTTAAATAAATGTGCACCATCACGTGTACCCGCGGGTGCACAAATTGTAACATATGGGTCTTCTTAGGGGGTGTCACGTAACCGGTATGTGTGTGAGATTCTGAGAGACAGAGTGTGCGTATGTGATTCTACTCTTCGGACATGTACTTCACCTTTCGCATTGGGATATAAGTATAATGGTATTACACTTTAGCTTTCTGATTTACATGGCCATGTTAACGTGGTTGTGTAAAAAATTGTCACTTCCTGCTCGTTATTTTTGTTATATAATTGTGATAAGTTTGCTAACTACTAAAGTAAAGTGGAATTTGTCCATGTTATGTAAGTAAATTAAGGTGATTGTTTCTCATATAGGTAAGGTTGGACGAAGAGTGGTAGGAACAAATGCTCCGCCTAGAGCATGTGTGTGTGAGACGGAGTCTAAGTGGATGTGTGTGTGTGTGTGCGTGTGTGTGTGTCTGTGTGTGAAGCGGAGTCTTTGGTGGCGAAAGGAATTTAAGTGTGTGTGGCTTCATCGTAGAGAGGTGATGTGTATGGCAGATACCACCAACAAGGGGGGTGTCGGTGTCAAAACCGGCGGATCTCGGGTAGGGGGTCCCGAACTGTGCGTCTGAGGTCGATGGCATCAGGAGACAGGGGACACAATGTTTTACCCAGGTACGGGCCCTCTCTATGGAGGTAATACCCTACGTCCTACTTGATTGATCTTGTTGAATATGAGTATTACAAGAGTTGATCTACCACGAGATCTTAATGGCTAAACCCTAGAGGTCTAGCTTGGACGGCTATGATAATGTCTCTCCTCCGGACTAAGTCCTCCGGTTTATATAGACACCGGGAGGATCGAGGGTTACACGAGGTCGGTTAAAAAGACAGGAATCTACATATTTAGTTGCCAAGCTTGCCTTCCACGCCAAGGAGAGTCCCATCCGGACACAGGTGCAGTCTTCAGTCTGCGTATCTTCACAGCCCATCAGTCTGTCCCATGGCTAACAGGCTGGATGCCCGAGGACCCCTTAGTCCAAGACTCCCTCAATAGCCCCTGATCCTAGCTTCAATGACAAGGTATCCGACGCGTAGGCCTGTCTTCGGCATTGCAAGGCGGGTTCCTCCTTCTGAACTCCAAAATAGTCTTGAAACATATCGACGTGTCCGGACCTGTAACACACACCACACACAACCGCAGAGAGAATATAATTTTACATGAGTCCAATCTGCTGACAACTTTTCTTAACATGACATCACATCTATCCGGTCATAATTTCAAGCTGTTTTTCGTCTGCCACCCCATGTTTCGAGACGCGGTTGCCATTGGCACTTCTTGTCAAAGCAGAGACTGTGTCCCATCATTACGGGATTCTCATCAATACGAGCATGGGTAACCCAACCGTGCCATTTACACAGCCCTAGGGAATAGGCAAGTTTTAAGGCGAGTGGGGAGGCGTCCAATATTTACTACCTTTATAAGGAGATAAGAATCCATTTTCTTCACCCAAGCCTTCTCTCTTCCTCCGCCCTTCCATTCTTGAGCTCCAGCGCCCAAGTTCTCCTCTTCTCCGACTCGAGAAAGCACTCAACCATGTCTGGATCCGGAGGTCATGGCAAGTGGATGGCCTCGTCCGTCCAAGAGGAGGACATCGCCGAGCTTCGGGCGGCCGGGTACCTGGCAAAGGGAATCGCCCACCGCCTTTCGGCCTAGGGACAAATCGTTCCCACGCCGAAGCCCAACGACAGGGTAGTATTCATCCCTCATTTCCTCCGCGGGTTAGGGTTTCCACTCCACCCCTCCGTCCGCGGGCTGATGTTCTACTACGGGATAGACTTCATTATCTATCCCCGAACTCCCTCCTCAACATCTCGGTGTTCATCGTCGTGTGTGAGGCCTTCCTCCGCATCCAACCCCACTTCGGGATGTGGCTCAAGGTCTTCAATGTGAAGCCGAAGGTGGTGGATGGCCAGCACGCGGAGTGCGGAGGCGCCATGGTGAGCAAGCTGGCAAATGTCTCCTGGCCGAAAGGCACTTTTGCGGAGACTGTAAAAGAATGGCAGAAACATTGGTTCTATATCATAGAACCCCGCGGCACCACCT
Organism: Triticum aestivum; assembly: GCF_018294505.1. Taxonomy (NCBI): domain Eukaryota; kingdom Viridiplantae; phylum Streptophyta; class Magnoliopsida; order Poales; family Poaceae; genus Triticum; species Triticum aestivum. Next base: position 272,952,062 of record NC_057800.1, on the reverse strand, counting down.
GGGCCGCAACTACCGAATTCAACTCTGGCGCTCCCATGGGACTCACCTCCTGGGTCGAGAAGGGCCCGAACTGGTGTTCGCCAGACGAGCTGACAACGCTACAAACGCGTATTCAAAGCATGGTGGATAAAGATATCAAACTCGTCAATATAATACAGGTGATGCTAGTGTGCCGGATTCTCCCATGCAAAAGCCGAAGCCGCCTTCTATGGTAGTTCAATCCGAAGAAGCACCATAAACTGAAGAGGCTCTTCGAAATCACTCACGAAGATGCCTGGAGGTTACTTTTTAAGGGCAACGAAACATCGCCGGCCACAGATTCGGACCGCGGTCATGACATTAACCACCTCGCCAACGAGGTATGTTATTCTTACTGCATCCCTTACTTTCCTGTTTCATGGATGATGACCAAGCTTTTATCGTCATCGTTTCTTCAGGACTGGATGGAGAGGGCGAAGCGGATCCAATGTCCGGCTCCGCTGCCTGAAGAGCCAGTCATCCCGCGTATAGCGAAGATGCTGGTGCCGGCACCCTACAAGGCACCGGAGAAGAAGGCCACAGGGAAGGCCAAGGGGGTCCGGAGTGGCACCCGCCGCAAGGGTGCTTTGGATGCAACGTCTAAAGATAAGACTCGATCCTCCGCCGCCGAAGACGACGAGGATGAGGAGGAGGAGGAGGAGGAGGAAAACAACCCTCCCCCTGATGAGGGGAAGAAAAAGAGGGCGGCCTCCACCATTCTGGAGGCGGAGGCGCCCAAGAAGGGGAAAGGCCCACTCATGGGCAGCTCCGCATGGGACGTTGAAAGCAGTCAAGAGCAACGCCCCCGCACTAAGCCACGGGCTACATCTTAAGTGCTGAGACTTATATCCTCCCGTAAAGTTTCTCCTCCTCATTGCATTGACATGATTGGTTATGTTATTGTAGTCCGGCCCACAATAGCTCCCTGTGATCCTCGTCAGGAGGTTCACTGTATTCCAAGGCTATGGCCAGTGAGTCCCCGCCGGCTGCTCACTCCCACAATGCCAAGGATGATGCGGAGGTGCTGTCACGAAGGACTATTCCAGGCGGGGGAGAGGCTCAAGAGGCGCCAGAAAGCGAAACCCCTGTGACCGGACACCAGGGGAATCAATCTCCAAGGAGACGGGCAGGGAGGGCCGTATTCAGTTAGGTCCTCAGTCGGACTCGATTCCGGAGACCGATGCGGCTCTGGAATCCAGCATGCAACCTCCTTCGAAAGAAGGGGGGATGCCTATTCCGCCGGTGACCCCTGTCCAACCAGGGGCACCGCATAATCTGCTGGAAGCGCTGCGAGGCGCTTCCATTGTGGATGAGCACCGTGTCCTTATGGGCACGGTAATTGAAAGGGTTCAGTCCGCCAAGAGTGGACTAACCGAAGCCTGCAGTAGCCTGCTGACAGGTTTTGTGGTAAGTGATGCAAAAAAGAGAAAATCCCAATATAGACAGAGGATCAATCTCCTATTGCAGGAAACTAACTAAAATTTTCTGAAATGTAAACACAGGCATCGCTGTTGGCCGCAGCCTCCATACTGCCGGAGTTTCCGGACTGAAGCAGAAACTTGGGAGGCTGAGGAGGAGCTGGGCCAAGTGAAGAGGCAGCTCCTAGAAAAACAAGGTAAGTAATAACCTATTATGTATTCGAAAAAGGAAAATGATATGCAATGACGGAAATGCCATGATGTGTACAGAGGCGACGACCGAGGTCGAGGCCCTGAAAAAGGCCCTGGTCGAAGCCGAACGGAAGGCTGTCAAGGAGAAGGCCGCTCGGAAGAAGCTCAAGGCTCGGGTCAACGAGGTCCAACAGGAGCTCGAGGACGTGGTGAAGAAGTGCGAGGCCTTGGAGCGTGATGCGTCAGTTCAAGAGACCGAACTCGCTAAGGCTCGTCAGAGTGCGGATGCAGCCCGGAATGAGGCCCGGGGCGCCCTTGAGGAGATCCGGTAGGCCAGGAAGATTGCGGCAGGTAAGGCATTCAATATTCAAAGCAAGAATGTGAAGATGAAATATCGTTTACTAACCCGGATTCGGAGTTCTCCAGGGGCTTTTACTGATCTGCCACGCAGTGGGGCTGACGCCGCAGAGTTCTTCTGAGCCGAAGAAGAGAGCTCCGCGGAGAAGCTGTTCTGGTGGCAATATCTTGTGCCAGAACATACGGTGTCCTTCAGTGATCAGCTAAAACAGTTGGTCGAGCTGCATAGGGTGGCCGAACTGGCCATGAAGGATTTAATAATCCGGTTGTGGTCAGCCGAAGCTATACCCGACAGTTACTTCGGCCTCGTGAAGTGACTAGTGGATGCATGTCCTTGGCTGGACGTCGTCATGCGGTTCATCTGCATTGAGGGCGCACGTCTGGCCTTCTCCTATTGCAAGGTCTGGTGGGCGAAGCTTGATGCTGTGAAATTAGCGACCGAGGGGCCGCCGGAGGGCAAGGAGCCCCGCACACCCGAGCGATACTTCGGCAATGTCTTGGAGGGGTCCCGCATTGTTGCGGATCATTGTGCGAAAGACACTATCTTTGAATGAATGTATTCGAGCTCCCTCTACCTTGTATGATAAAACAAAGTGATTGTGCAATATAATGCTTGTTATGTTTTTAAATTTTTACTTCCTGTGCGGCCGTGTTGTATGAAATATGAGGGTTAACCAGTCATCGGCTTTTGCCCCCATGTAGGTAGTACGGGGGTGTTCGGGATGGAATCTAAACAATGTTGATCCAATTGGATGGTCCTTGAAGGAGTTTTTTAGCGCAACGAACCAGGCAACCAGACTATGCGGCTGTAACGCCCTCACTTAGCCATAGGAGTTCGACAATAAAAACATGGGCACAGGCCCTAGTATCCGAACTAGAGTGCTATAAGTGTCTGATTGGGAAGTACCAATCCTTTGCGTAATGCGGAAGAAATCTCCAACGATTTGTAACCTCCTAACAGCTGACCAGCTCTCGCCGCATCATGACAGTCAGTTTTCAGCTTTCTCTACTGAGGTCCTCCTTTGGATAAACCAAGGCACAATCACAGTAGTTCTCCCTTTACTACCTTAGCCGATATAGCGGAATGTAAGGTAGCAAGCACAGGAGCCGGGCAACCCAACTATTGACCAAAGACATGATTCGGAGCCAATGCATATAATGCTAAATTCGGGGTGCCGAACTATACTTATAAAAAGTGTTTGGACTTTTGTTGCCGTAATGTGGGGTGCTATGAAGCCCCTGGCAAACATCAAACCTACCAAAGTGTACGGGTGCTACTTGGTAGGGTTATCCACAGGGGAGCTGAAAAAGTGATAGAAAATAGAAAAGGAACAAAGGTAAAAAGTTGGGGTCCTAAAGCTCCAGCCGCAAACTGTTCTCATTTGTAATTTAATTAGTATGTCAAGGTGCGTTGATACAGGTAGTGTGATAAGCAACAGGCTATTTGACATGCCGAAACCAAGGGAGAGCTGCATGTGGGTCCTGAAAAACAGGTAGAGTTATCGTTAACAGAATCACCTAAAAAGTCCCCATACGTTTGCGTTTCTCGCCGTCTTGGTGTGTTTATCCTTCAAGAGGACCGATAACCAGACCACCAGATGGGGCTAGTGGGATTGAGACCTGCAAAGGAAACAAGTAAAAGTGAAAGTATGTGTGTAACCGATGTTGGTTGAGCCGTACTATGGACCACAAGCTAGTTATGCCTCCGTCGATGCCCATGTGATTTTGAGTGCGTAGTTATGTACACGCGGCACAAATGCCACCACTTTATCGAGACTGAGACGAAGGCCAGATTGCTAGTTGAGCTCCTAACGAGCCGAGCTCTCCTGTTGCAGAGTAGTTCAGACCCTCTTAACGGTGTCCGTGGGTTCGGCAGCCGAATTAAGGTTCTGCTTGAGAAGGCTGCTTTGTACTTCTGCTGCTAAGGCAGCTGTGTGCTCTTCTGTACGAAGGGAGTGTTCCGTATTTCCGCTGACCGTTAGGATGCCGCATGGACCTGTCATCTTGAGCTTGAGATAAGCATAGTGTGGTACTGCGTTGAATCGAGCAAATGCAATTCGTCCGAGCAGTGCGTGATAGCCACTGCAGAAGGGGACGATATCGAAGATTAACTCCTCGCTTCAGAAGTTGTCCGAAGATCCGAAGACAACCTCTAGTGTGATTGAGCCTGTACTGCGGCTTCTACGCCAGGTATGACTCCCTGGAAGGTAGTCCTAGTGGGCCTGATCCGTGATGGGTTAATGCCCATTTTTCGCGCTGTATCCTGATAGAGCAGATTGAGGCTGATTCCTCCGTCCATAAGGACGCGAGTCAGGTGGAACCCATCAATTATTGGGTCTAGGACCAGTGCGGATGAACCACCATGACGGATACTAGTTGGATGATCCTGGTGATCAAAACTGATCGGGCATGACGATCATGGATTAAATTTTGGGGCGACTGGCTCTATAGCGTAGACGTCCCTGAGCGCGTACTTGCGCTCCCTCTTGGGGATGTGGGTAGCATATATCATGTTCACCGTTTTGTTCTGAGGGGGAAACTTCTTTTGTCCCCTTGTGTTCGGTTGCCAGGGCTCTTCATCATCGTCCTTGCTTTGTGATCCCTTTTCCCTGTTCTCGGTGTTTAATTTGTCGGCATGTTTAAAACCCCAGCAATCTCTATTTATATGATTGGGTGGTATGTTCGGGGTGCCATGAATCTGGCATGGACGATCAAGTAAGCGGCCCAAGCTGGATGGGCCTAGATTGTTCTTTTGGAACGGCTTCTTCCGCTGACTGGACTTACAGCCACTGAATCCGGCATTGACCGCCGTATCCTCGGTGTTATCACTGTTGTTTCGATGCTTGTATCTGTTGCGTCGAGACTTGTCTTTGTTATTTTTAACTTTAGGGGTGCCGGCGTCGCTTGCATTGTTTTTTCTACGGGCCAACCAACTACCCTCGCCCGCACAAAAGCGGGTCATGAGTGTCGTGAGGGCCACCATGGATTTTGGCTTTTCTTGGCCGAGGTGGCGAGCGAGCCATTCGTTGCGGATGCTATGTTTGAAGGCTGCTAGGGCTTCGGCATCTGGACAATCGACGATTTGGTTCTTTTTATTTAAGAACCTAGTCCAGAATTTCCTGGTGGACTCTCCGGGTTGTTGAACTATGTGGCTTAAGTCATCGGCGTCTGGTGGCCGGACATATGTACCTTGGAAGTTGTCGAGGAAGGCTTCTTCCAAGTCCTCCCAGCTGCCGATAGAATTTTCAGGCAGGCTGTTTAACCAGTGCCGAGCTGGCCCCTTGAGTTTAAAGGGAGGTATTTGATGGCGTGGAGGTCATCACTGCGGGCCATATGAATGTGGAGAATGAAGTCTTCGATCGACACCGCGAGGTCCGTGGTTCCATCGTATGATTCTATATTCACGGGCTTGAACCCTTATGGGAATTCATGATCCATGACCTCATCAGTGAAGCAATGAGGGTGTGCGGCGCCTCTATATCGGGTCATATCACGACGTAGCTCTGATGGAGTCTGTCTACGGTTTTCAGCCCGCGCATGACTAGGTTTGTCACGTCCGAATAGGTGGCCGTCATCGCGTTTTGAGGCACGTCCTCGAGATCCGTAGATTGATCTGGTATGTCCTGCTTTATTGTTCAAGTTTTGCCGGAGGTCATATGTATGGCCGTGGGATAATTTACCTCTACCTGTGCGATGAGGCAGGGTGGGCTGGTGTTCGGCGTGAGTTGCCGTCTTGTCCCGACCTCGTGGTGGTCGGTCAGCCACGTTGTACGATGGTGGTATGTATTCCGGTGCCTCCTCGTCAAAATGAGGTAGAAATTTGCGCTTTGGGTAACTTTTGGTTGGGCGCTTGATGTCGTATTCTTCGGCTGCTAGGACATCGGTCCATTTATCATTGAGAAGATTTTGATTAGCTTGAAGCCGCCGCTTCTTCTTTTTCAGGTTCCTTGCAGTGGCTATTAGCTGGCGCTTGAAGCGCTCCTTCTCAAGAGGTTCCTCAGGCACGATGAAATTATCGGTGCCAAGGCTCACCTCATCCTCGGAGAGTGGAAGATAACTTCCGTCCTCTGAGTCTTCTTGCGTGGCCTGTTTACCAGGGCTAACCTGCCCGTCTTCCCGTTCATCTTGTTCATTAGCTGTTTCAACAAGGTCTTCGTTGTCTTCGGCACCTTCTGGAGTGTTATCTTCTCCTGTGCCGGTGTTGCTGTCGTCGGTGCTTGGATTGTATTTCAGAAGGTTAATCCTCAGCTGGATTTTCCTTGTCATCGCCGCTGTTCTCCTTTGGTGCATCCACCATGTATACATCATACGAGGAAGTTGCCGTCCAGTGTCCGGTGAACGGCGAGTTCTGGGCTTCTTCTTCTCCGGCATCGTCGTCCATACCGTCGATGTCCTCGGAGTCGTAATCAAGTTTGTCGGTTAAATCCTCGACCGTGGCTATGAAGTGGGTGGCGGGTGGGGAGAAAAGTTCTCCCTCGTCAGCCCCTAGTTCGAACATGATATAGTTCGGCTGTGAGTCCTCTGCTAAGGACAGGTTCTTTAATGAGTTTAGCATGTCGCTCAAAGGCGAGTGCTGGAAGATGTCTGCGTAGCTTAATTCGAGGATCGATGAACGATCAAGTTTGGCATCCGTGGGCTCACATGTTTCGGAACTTACGGCTGAAAACAAGTCCGAAGTTCTGGTGGCACAGGTATCGTGTGAGATCAAGTCTATGTGCGGCTCCAACGTCGTGGAATTTGTGGCTTCCGTGGTGGGGTCGATCCTCCCGTCCATGGATGGCGCAGTCTGCTCCGGATCTAGGGTCAGAGCGGTTATGGGAGCTGTCTCCTGGATGCAATCCTCCCATCCACGTTCTCGAATCAAGCGAAGATCAAGTCTCCACGGATGTCTGCAATGTAGTTCAAGCTCCCAAATCTGACCTGATGGCCAGGGGCATAGCTTTTGATCTGCTCCAGATGGCCAAGGGAGTTGGCCCGCAGAGCGAAGCCGCCAAACACGAAGATCTGTCCGGGGAGAAAGACCCCCCCTTGGTCAGCATCATTGTAGATGGTTGAAGGAGCCATCAAACCTCTTGATGACGGCACAGTGGAACGCTCAATGAAAGCACCAATGTCATTGTCAAAACTGGCGGATCTCGGGTAGGGGGTCCCGAACTGTGCGTCTGAGGTCGATGGTAATAGGAGACAGGGGACACAGTGTTTTACCCAGGTTCGGGCCCTCTCTATGGAGGTAATACCCTACGTCCTTCTTGATTTATCTTGATGAATATGAGTATTACAAGAGTTGATCTACCACGAGGTCGTAATGGCTAAACCCTAGAGGTCTAGCTTGCATGGCTATGATAATGTCTCTCCTCCGGACTAAGTCCTCCAGTTTATATAGACACCGGGAGGATCTAGGGTTACACAAGGTCGGTTACAAAGAAAGGAATCTACATATTTAGCCACCAAGCTTGCCTTCCACGCCAAGGAGAGGCCCATCCGGACACAGGTGCAGTCTTCGGTCTTCGTATCTTCACAGCCCTCAGTCCGGCCCATGGCTAACAGGTCGGACGCGCGAGGACCCCTTAGTCCAGGACTCCATCAGGGGGTGTGAGAGAGAAGAGGCCCATAGAGAGGGAAGAGAAGGCGTGTGCGGGAGACACGAAGGAAGACTACTATATATCGATGGTGCATGTAGGTGGGAATTAAACGAAGGGATGGTCTTATTAGTTTCGGGGATATAGGGGAAGAGTGAGAGAGGGGTAACTAGAAGGAGATTGTTAAGTGTGAGTGTCTGATAACCCACAAGTATAGGGGATATCAACAGTTTTAGAGGGTAGAGTATTCAACCCAAATTTATAGATTCGGCACAAGGGGAGCCAAAGAATATTTGAAGGTATTAGCAGCTAAGTTGTCAATTCAACCACACTTCGAGATTAATTATCTGTAGCAAAGTGATCAGTAGCAAAGTAGTTCAATAGTTTTGATAGTAGTGACAACACCAATAGTAACAGTAAGAGTGATAACAGTAATTCTGTAGCAAGTGTAAAAGTGATGATAGCAGTAGTAACTTAGCAGAAACAATATGGAAAAGTTCGTAGGCGTTGGATCGGTGACTTGTTGGATGATATTCATCATGTGACAGTTATAACCTAGGGCGACACAGCACTAGCTCCAGTTCGTCAATATAATGTAGGCATGTATTCCGTAAATAGTCATACGTGCTTTATTAAAAGAACTTGCATGACATTTTTTGTCGTACCCTCCCTTGGCAGCGGGGTCCATATTGGAAACTAAGGGATATTAAGGCCTCCTTTTAATAGAGAACCAGAACAAAGCATTAAAACATAGTGAATATATGAACTCCTCAAACTACGGTCATCACCGGGAGTGGGCCCGGTTGTTGTCACTCCAGGGTTGCCGGATCATAACACGTAGTAGGAGACTATAACTTGCAAGATCGGATCTAGAACATGGATATAATGATGATAACATAAATGGTTCAGATCTGAAATCATGGCACCCGAGCCCAAAGTGTCAAGCATTAAGCATGGCAAAGTCATAGCAACATCAATCTAAGAACATAATGGATACTAGGGATCAATCCCTAACAAAACTAACTCGATTACATGATGAATCTCATCCAACTACTCATCAACCAGCGACCCTACAAAGGAATTACTCACTCCTGGTGGGGAGCATCATGGAATTGGTGATGGAGAAGGGTTGATGATGATGAATAATGATGACCCCCCTCTCCGGAGCCTCAAACGGACTCCAGATCTGCCCTCCCAAGAACAAGGCTTGGCGGAGGCTCCTTCTCGTGGATCATGATAATTCTTTCTCCCTGATTTTCTTCTCCAAAAATAGGATTTTATAGAGTTGGTTTCAGGGTCAGCGGGGCCACCAGGTCAGGACAACCCACCTGGGGACGCCAGGACTGGGGGCCGCGCCCTGGTGGGTTGTGCCCACCCAGCTGCCCCTCTCCTGCAGGTATTGGCTCCAGAAATTCTTATTATTGATAAAAAATCCTCGCAAACTTTCATTCCATTCAAGAACTTTTATTTCTGCACAAAAACAACAACATGGTAGTTCTGCTGAAAACAGCGTCAATCCGGGGTTAGTTTCGTTCAAATCATGCAAATTAGAGTCCAAAACAAGAGGAAAAGCGTTAGGAAAAGTAGATACGTTGGAGACATATCTACTCCCCCAAGCTTAAACATTTGCTTGTCCTCAAGCAATTCAATGGATAAACTAAAAGTGAAAAAGAAAAACTTTTACGAACTGTTTTGCTCTTGTTTGCATAAATAAGCTTAAACAGCACCCATGTTTTCAGCCAACATTATAACCAAACATGTCGGCAATGACTCTAAAAGATTATAATGACTCATATCATTGACATAATCATCTACCGAGCAATAATAAGATATCTCAAGCGGCAACACGTTGTCAAAACAACCATGATATAATATAACAATAGTGGTATCTCGCTAGCCCTTTCTGAGACCGCAAAACATAAATGCAGAGCACCTCCAAAGTTCAAGCAGTGACTAAACATTGTAATTCATGGTAGAAAAGATCCAGTCATGATGCACCCAACATTAGCTACACACAAGGCATAAATCATGACAATTGTGCTCTACTCAGTTTCTGGCGCTTGTTTTAGAAGGTGATGACACAATATAAAAGTAAATAGAAAGTCCCTTCGCAGAGGGAAGCAATGATTTGCAAAGGTGCCATAGCTCAATTTTTAAAACAGAGATAAATGATATTTTGAGACATGCACCCTTCTCATTTACTTCACGACCATCAGTTATCAATATCTCCCATGCTAAACAGGCTAGTGGCGGTTCCCAAGCGATAAAAGTAAAGGTTTTGACTCCATTGGGAGTTTTGTTTGATTATTCGAGTGATTAACTCTTTTTGTATTTTGCAGTTTGGGACTGGGCATCCCTATTACCACCCTTTTCTCGTGCGATGGTGACTGAATAAACACTTGACCTGAGAATAACCCGCTTAGCATGGAGGATACCGACCACCTCTTGTCGTTCCATGAACGATCCAGGCACACAAAACGGATAATTTTTTAGAAGTTTTTTAGAGGTGGCACATGCAAATTTACTTAGGACGGCAGGGTAATACCACATATAGGTAGATATGGTGGACTCATCTGGAATAACTTTGGGTTCAAGGTTTTTGATGTACAAGCAGAATCCCCACTTAGTACAGGCGAAGGCTAACAATTTAGATTTAGAAATGGCTAGCTAGAGAGCAAAAATGATCATAACCATGCATTATGCATAAGTAACATTGGACACTAGCATGAACAGGATATGATCACCATGAACATAAATATTATAGAGGCTATGTTGGTTTTGGTTCAACTACATGCATGAACATGTACCAAGTCAAGCCACTTGAACATTCAGAGGAGGATACCATATCATCATACTACATCATAATCATTTTAACGCTATGTTGATATCCAAGACAAATCATTATCAACTCCCAGCTAATTAAGCATGGCATGAGAAACTATAATCTCTAATTATCATGCAAACATGTTTAACCATAATGGGTACTAGGTTAAACATATTTACACAAAAATAACAAGTCGAGTTCATACTAGTTTCTCTCTGCCATGGCCAGTTTATCGAATATCGTCATTATTGCCTTTCACTTGCATGACCGAATGATGTGAAAATAATAATAGTGCAAGAGTGCCATGGACCAAGCTGGAATCTGCAAAACATTTTATTCAACAGGATAAGACAAGGTAAAATGTGCTCTTTATTAGTTCAACAATTATTCATATGAGAGCCACTCAACAATTTCATCGTGGTCTTCTCCTCGGTACAACTCGAATAAAAAGAAAACAAATTCAGAGAAACCTGAAATATTTTTTGGAATTTTTAGTTTTCTTGAGAAATAAAATAAGGCAAAAGCAAAAAACGAGAACAACTTTTTACACGGGAAAGCTCCCAACAAGCAAAAGAAGAACAAGGAAATGTTTTGGGGTTTTCTAGTTAATACTACAACTAAGCATGCATAGAAAGTAAAATAACTACAACTAATTTTTTGGTTTTTCTAAAGTTTATCAAACACACAAGAAGAAAGCAAGAAAATAATTCTAAGCATGTATGATACAATGAAAAAGTGTGAGCACCAACAAATAGAATGATACGCATGAATGTAATGTCGGTGAGAAACACGTACTCCCTAAACTTAGGCTTTTGGTCTAAGTAGGTAATCGATCAGTAGCCTGGAGGGTAGTAGGGGTGCTAAGGAGCGGGCATCCACTCGTCCCACTGTGGAGGCTCCTCCCATGCTTCCTCCTCAGCAGCCTGAGCATTCCGTAGGCGATGATGTCCGCAGGCATGATCCCATATCCGCCCCTGGCAGCAGAATCAAACAAAGCAGGTGTAGGAAGTAGAATAATATCATGAGTTTTAACGCTAAAAACTAGGTTATAAGGAATAGGAATGTCAGGATAATTTCATGCAAGAAAATGATGGTGCTCCATGGCTGCCCTGTCTAGGTAGACCTTGGTCAAAGGGTAATCATGAGGGCGTATCTCAACCTCGAAGTGAGACGACAAACGAGTAGCAAAAATCCCACCATGTATTTCACCCCGTGATCTATTAAGATGGAGGCGACGAGCCATGATAGCTCCCAAGCTATGGGTGTTGTCGCCCTCTAGTGCTCGGCGTAAAATGACAAAGTCTGGTGCACTGAGCGCACCTACTTTCTTTCTAGGAAGCAAGCACTTAGCAACAAATAAAGAAAAATAATGCACATCGGGAAAGTGTGTGCTAGCAGCCGTAGTGGCTGACACCCCTCTCGCATCTCCCACTGTCAAAGTGCGATAAAAATCCTCAAACCTAGCCGACCTAGGCTCAGCTAAGCTCCCATCATAAGGGATCAAGCATATATCACAAAATTCAGTAAGTGGTATCTGATGTTTTTTAGCATGTAAATCGAAGCTCACTTCAGGAAGATTATTCCTAGGCAGGAAAGTAAAACTCTGAACAAAGATATTTGTGAGAATTTGGTGCTTGTCACACTCATCTGCGATGAAGTCGGTTAGGCCGGTGTTTGCAACATATTGCATGAACTCCTGAAGAATTTCAGCTTCTTCCAGGAATGAGGTGTGCGGACATTCGCACGGCCGTACCTCCGCCAACCGTCGAGGGTGGAGATCATTGTCAGAAGACTCCCCAATAACACCCTTGGAGTTCTTCCTAGAGCCAAACTGCCTCAACATATTCATGTCCGCGTACAATTTTATGAAAATAAAAATTTTGGAGTGACAAAAATTTGTCAAGAAAACTTTGTAATACTGATAGCAACTACTCACAGGGATACATAGAGGCCATAGCAAGCATTCAAACTACTTAGAACACTAAGAATTCAACATGCAAGAACATCTACAGCAACACCAAGAGTAGCTAATTATTCAAATCATAAACCACTAAAACAAAAACTAATTCGGAAAATGGTGGAGTCACATACCAAGCAACAATCCCCCGAAACAGTTTTGGAAACGGAGCTTCGAGAAAGGAGATCGAAATCCGTGGGTTTGAGCTCAAGAACACAACAGAGTAAGTGATGATGTGGTATAAAGAGATAAGTGAGGGGCCCACGTGAGGACCACAACCCACCAGGGCGTGCCTGGGGGTGCTGGCGCGCCCAGGTGGGTTGTGCCCACCTGGTGGACCTCCCTCTGATGTTTATTGCTCGAAAAATTCTCAAATATTCAGAAAAAAATTGTGTAAAAGTTTGAGGGCATTCTGAGAACTTTTATTTTTGGGTCATTTTTTATTGAACGGGAAATTTAGAAAACAGATAAAACATGGCATTTTATTTTTTTAACTAATAAAAACAGAAAACGAAGGGTAGGGACAGAAGGTTGTGCTTGCTAAATTCATCAACTTCATACCGTTCAAAAATGATCCATTAATAAGGTTGATCATGTCTTATTAACAACCACATTCGATTAGCATGAAACCGAAGAACTTTCGTAAATCACTAAGTTACCTCAATGGGGATATGCATTTCCCCAACAATAAGCATTTCATATTTCTTTTTGACAGTAGGTAGAGGTATTTGAAAACTTCCAATAGTGATTGTCAGAGAATTTTCAATAACATTAATACCATTCACTTGGAATTATTTCTTTGGAAAGTGTACCGTATTCTTATTACCATTATTATGCAAAGTGACCTTGCTTTTGTTGCAATCAATAACAGCCCCTGTTGTATTCAAGAAGGGTCTACCAAGGATAATCGGCATGTTGTCGTCCTCGGGCATCTCAAGTATAACAAAGTCAGTCAAAATAGTAACATTAGGAACAACAACCGGCACATCCTCACAAATACTGATAGGTATGGCAGTTGATTTGTCATCCTTTTGCAAAGATATTTCAGTAGGTGTGAGTTTATTCAAATCAAGTCTTTTATTTAAAGAGAAAGGCATAACACTAACTCCAGCTCCTAAATCACACAAAGAAGTTTTCACATAATTCTTTTTGGTAGAGCAAGGTATAGTTGGTATTCCAAGATCTTCAAGTTTTCTAGGTACTCCATATTTAAAAGTATAATTAGCAGCATAGTGGAGATTCCAGCTTCCGTTATTTTCTCTTACTTGTGAAGATGTCTTTCATATACTTTGCATAAGGAGGCATTTTCAAGATATCAGTCAAGCGAGTACACAAAAAGACTGGCCTCAACATCTTAGCAAAGCGTTCAAATTCTTCATCATCATTCTTTTTAGTTAACTTGGGTGGAAAAGGCATAGGTTTTTGAACCCATAGTTATCTTTCTTTACTGTGTTTTCTAGCAACAAAGTCTCTTTTGTCACATCTTTTATTCTTAGCTTGTGGGTTATCAAGATCAACAGGTGGTTCTATCTCAACATCATTGTTTGGTGGAGAGTCTTCATGAACCACATCATTAGGTGAGTGTTCATTGCCAGATTGAGTTTTAGCATCTGAGATAGAAACTTCACTATCATTATGTCGGGGGTTGGGTGCGACATATGCCAATGGATGGCTTATCATGGTGGGAGCGAGTAGAACGTCGTTGGTGCCTGGAAGCGGGATAAGGCGTAGACACGAACGCCGGCGTACTTCACCCAGGTTCAGGGCTCTCCTAGGAGATAACACCCATAGTCCTGCTCTATGGGGTCTCCGCATGATCACTAAAGCACTAATGAGTACATGGTGGTCCTCGAGCTGTATGCTAGAGGTAAAAGAAGGCAAAGCTTGCTTTCCTCTTCTCCTAGGTGTGAGTCTAATTCTAACAGGTTCCAACCCTTTGCGTGGGTGCCCTAGGGGGTTTATATAGGCCTACCCCCAAGGGGTACCATGGTAATCTGGCCGGGTGTGGGACCCGGCTATCAGTCTCTCTGGTCGCCGGCTTCTCGGCCGACTGCTGGGGCGCGCCGCCTTGTGGTCCCTGCCGGCTGGTCTGGTACGGAGCCGACAGGCCGCCTCCGCCGCTCGCGGGTCTTGCTAGCTGCGGATTACTATCACTGTGATGCTAATGACGCTTGCTTGGTCAGGGGAGCTTGGCTACAGTCCCACTGCCTGTGGGAGATCACTATAGGCACCCCGCGTCTTATCTGGTTAATGGTGTGTGGGGCCCCGAGGAAAGAACGGGCCGACTGCTGGGAGCCGGCTTCCCTTGGGTCCGACTGGTGAGGCACCCGCCGTCTTCTGAGCTCTCGCTGACTGACAGGGCCCATCGTCCTCGGTCCGTACTGACAAGCGGTCATGGGAACAGGGCTTCGCCTGTCAAGAGTGATTTCAGGGGCGGAGTGGCAATAGTGCTACGCGGGCGGAGATCTCCCTGTCCCGTCTTCCTAATGGGGGCGTAGACTTTGAGGGTGCCATGGGCCGGCTGCTAGGAGCCGGCCTCTCTGGAGGCCGCCTGCTAGGAGTCGGCCTGTCTTGGAGTCGCCTTCTCGAGCATGACCGCCTTCCGGGAGTCGGCCGCTTGGCCAGCTGGCCGCGAGGAGGCGGAGCTCTATCTTGACGTCTTGAGGGGCACAGCCGGCCCCGATGTCTTGAAAGGTTCGGGGGCTCGGGTTAGGCTAACCATGGCCCATTACTCTGACAGTAGTCCCCGAAGCAGGTGAGGCACCGCGGCTGATGAGGCAAGGAGCCTCAACAGTTTCCTCCTCCAGGTGCTCTGAAGGAAGCCTCGTCCGACTCCTGGGAAGCCGGTTGGCAGGAGTCGGATATGTCTAGTCGGATCTTTTTGGAATTTCGAATGCAACGGCGGGAACCAGGTTGCGTGCTAGCTAAGCTTCTCGCCTCGCCGCCTGTCGTGGGCACTCCACATGGTGCCAGCCAGTCGGGCCAGCCTGCAAGCCCACGCGCGCGATGGGACGGGTCCGCAGGCTAGGCCCGCCACCATCGGGCCTCGGAGCACGAGCGGATCCGCTGCGGCCGAGGGGGGCGGTTGTGCTTCCCCGCGGAGTTACTTCACGCAGTAACCCGCATGAAAAAGGTGGGGGCGTGGGTTCGTGGGCACAGTTAATCCCACGATCCCACGCCCGCCCCTAGGCTTCCTGGCCCGTAGGCTATAAGTAGGGGAAGGGGAGGGAGCGGCGGAGCACGCACGCCCCTCCACCCCATCCTTGCTTCCTTCTTCTTCCTCTCATCGCAGTGCCCCCAAGCCACGCGGGAGCGCTGCCGTAGTTCGTCCTCGTCGAGCTCGTCCACCTGAGCCCTCCTTACTCCGCCCATTCCCAGCCCCCTTGCTGCGTCCTCTCTTCATTGAGCTATCCATGGAGCGCGAGTGAGGAGGAGACTGGGATGGGTCCAACGTCAATGAGAACCACATTACTTTCCTCTACGAGATGCGATGTCTTCCTGGCGCGGGCCTCGTGAAGGCATTCATGCCGCCGGAGGGGGAGATCTCGCTGGCGCCGGGAGAAGGCGAACGAGTCGTCTTCCATCCGCACTTCATCCGTGGCTTCGGCCTGCCGGTGAGCGGCTTCCTCCGCTCGTTTCTCGAGTTCTACCACCTCTAGCCTCATCACATCACGCCCAACACCGTGATGCTCCTGGCCGCCTTCGTCATGATGTGCGAAGGCTACCTCGGCATCCTCCCCACCATCAAGCTGTGGGGAGATTTCTTCTACGCCAAACTGGGCACCTCTGTCTGGAAGGTGGCTGCCCAGTGTGGCGCCTTCGTCGCGGTTCGCCGACCGTCGCCAACGAACGCCTTCCCCACCATCAAGCTGCCACAGTCAGTCAAGATGTGGCAGCAATCCTACTTCTACGTGGAGAACTGGACTTGGCCGCCGACTTCATCAACCTGCCGGCCTACATAGCCGGCCCGCCTGCCGAGCCCGGGGTATGCTGGGGCTACAAGCCGAAGCCGGTATCAGCAGACGGTGCCGCCGCCAGCCAACGGCTCCGGGAGCTAACCGAGACCGAAGGCCTCTAGGCATCCGACTTGCTGGTCGCCTTCGTCGAGCGCCGGGTTCTCCCACTCCAAGGTCGGCCTGTGACGCCCCCGATTCAATCGTACACTAATCATACACGCAAACGTGTACGATCAAGATCAGGGACTCACGGGAAGATATCACAACACAACTCTACAAATAAAAATAAGTCATACAAGCATCATAATACAAGCCAGAGGCCTCGAGGGCTCGAATACAAGTGCTCGATCATAGACGAGTCAGCGGAAGCAACAATATCTGAGTATAGACATAAGTTAAACAAGTTTGCCTTAAGAAGGCTAGCACAACTGGGATACAGATCGAAAGAGGCGCAAGCCTCCTGCCTGGGATCCTCCTAACTACTCCTAGTCGTCCTCAGCGGGCAACACGTAGTAGTAGGCACCTCCGGTGTAGTAGGGGTCGTCGTCGACGGTGGCGTCTGGCTCCTGGACTCCAGCATCTGGTTGCGACAACCAGGTAGAAGGGAAAGGGGAAAAGAGGGAGAAAAGCAACCGTGAGTACTCATCCAAAGTACTCGCAAGCAAGGAGCTACACTACATATGCATGGGTATATGTGTAAAGGGCCATATCGGTGGACTGAACTGCAGAATGCCAGAATAAAAGGGGGATAGCTAATCCTGTCGAAGACTACGCTTTTGGCAGCCTCCGTCTTGCAGCATGTAGAAGAGAGTAGATTGAAGTCCTCCAAGTAGCATCTTCAAGTAGCATCTCCAAGTAGCATCTCCAAGCAGCATCGCATAGCATAAACCTACCCGACGATCCTCTCCTCGTCGCCCTGTAGAAAAGCGATCACCGGGTTGTCTGTGGAACTTGGAAGGGTGTGTTTTAGTAAGATCCGGTTCTAGTTGTCATAAGGTCAAGGTACAACTCCAAGTCGTCCTGTTACCGAAGATCACGGCTATTCGAATAGATTAAGTTCCCTGCAGGGGTGCACCAACTTACCCAGCACGCTTGATCCCATTTGGCCGGACACACTTTCCTGGGTCATGTCCGGCCGCGGAAGATCAACACGTCGCAGCCCCACCTAGGCTCAACAGAGAGGCCAGCACGCCGGTCTAAACCTAAGCGCACAGGGGTCTGGGCCCATCGCCCATAGCACACCTGCACGTTGCGTACGCGGCCGAAAGCAGACCTAGCCTAGTGGAGTTCCAGTCCAATTCGGCGCGCGCCGCTCCGTCGCTGACGTCTGAAGTGCTTCGGCTGATACCACAACGTCGGGATACCCATAACTACTCCCGCGTAGATGGTTAGTGCGTATAGGCTCGTAGCCAACTCAGATCAAATACCAAGATCTCGTTAAGCGTGTTAAGTATCCGCGAACGCCGAACAGGGCCAGGCCCACCTCTCTCCTAGGCGGTCTCAACCTACCCTGTCGCTCCGCCACAAAGATCCACACAGAGGGCCGTCGGGACAAAGGTCCTTTCAGCCCCCAATCCGTGAATCACTCGCAGGTACTCTTCGAGCTGACCCGACTTTAGTCACCATCTGTATAGTATGTATGTATGTATAGTATATACCCGTGATCACCTCCCGAGTGATCACGGCCCAATGGTATAGCAAGGAAGACTGACAAGAATGTAGGGCCAATGATGATAAACTAGCATCCTATACTAAGTATTTAGGATTGCAGGTAAGGTATCAACAGATGTAGCAACAAGGTCAGGCTATGCATTAGAATAGGATTAACGGAAAGCAGTAACATGCTACACTACTCTAATGCAAGCAGTATAGAGAAGAGTAGGCGATATCTGGTGATCAAGGGGGGGGGGCTTGCCTGGTTGCTCTGGCAAGAGAGAGGGGTCGTCAACTCCGTAGTCAAACTGGGCAGCAGCAGCGTCGGTCTCGTAGTCTACCGGAGAGAAGAGGGGGGAAGAAACAATGAATACCATGTAAACAGATGCATATCGATGCATGACAAGACAAGTAACGATGCTAGGCGTGCCCTAGCGTGGTATGAGGTGGTACCGGTTAAGGGGGGAAACAATCGGGAAAATATCCCCGGTGTTTCGTGTTTTCGGGCAGAGGAGCCGGAGGGGGAAAGTTGCGGGTTCGATAGGTTAGGGGTGTGTGGCGGACGAACGGACTGCGTATCCGGATTCGTCTCGTCGTTCTGAGTAACTTTCATGTTGAAAATATTTTAATCCGAGTTACGGACTAAAAGATATGATTTTCTAAAGATTTTATTAATTTCTGGAATTTAATTAATTAATTAATTAATTCGAAAAATGAATTTATGACGTCAGCATGATGTCATGCTGACGTCAGCAGTCAACAGGGTTGACTTGGTCAACCTGACAGGTGGGTCCCGTTCGTCATACTCTGTTAGTTAATTAACAATAGTTAATTAGGTTAATTAGCCATTAGGTTAATTAATCAGGATTAATTAAATTAAGTATTTACTTAATTAATTAATTAATATTTTAATTATCATTTATTTTTATTTTTAACGTTCTGGGGGGGGCCTGCGGTCAGTGGCATGGCCGGTCCAGTCAGCAAGGCTGACCGGGTCAACAGGCCGGCCGGGCCCCTAGGGCCCATGGGTCAGTGACCCAGGGGTGGCCCCAGGTCGGCCACGTCGGCGGCCGGCGTTGGGGAGCTTCGGGGAGCGTTCCCGCGGCGGAGGGGCGCTGGACCTCGCCGGGATTCGCCGTCCGGCGGCCAAAATGGCCGCGGGCGGGTGCGTTCGAACGTGGAGAGGATGCCGCGTCCAACGGTGGCAGAGGCACGGCCGGACTCGGCCGAAAACGACGCCGGCGAGCGGCGGAGGTGGCGGTGGGATTCGGGACCGCGTCGGGATCGCGCTACGGGGCTAACGGGAAGGCCAGGGGGGCTGCGCGACGCGCTGAGCACAAGGGGCTCGGCCCCATGACCATTTGGTCACCGGAGGGGCGCCGGCGACGAGATCCGCGACGGGGGCGCTCGGGTACGGAGGGGAACGAGGGGGAAGAGG
>NC_057800.1:272925117-272932084 GCF_018294505.1 Triticum aestivum | reverse complement strand
TTATGGGAGTGAGGGGGGTGGGCCGGGCCAGGGGCTGGCCGGCTGGGCCAGGTGGGCTTGGCCCAGTTTGGCCAGGGGGGTTTCCCTCTCCTTTGTTTTATTTTTCTTTTCTTAATTTATTTTCTCTTCTGTTTTATTTCATTTTAAAATATTCAGGCACTTTATAAAAATGTGTGCACCCCACCATAATTAACCTTGTAATTTTTGACAACCCCCGAACATTTTAGTTTGATTTTTTGAAAAACTTTTATTGCCATCATAATTTTGAATTGAATTTCGAAACTGTTTTGATTTAACCCGAGATTAACTACAGTGATAGAGGTGACGTGGCATCATTAGTGGGGATTACTGTAGCTTAATTACCCGGGCGTTACAATTCTCCTCCACTACAAGAAATCTCGTCCCGAGATTTAAGCGGTGGAGTAAGGGGGGGGGAAGGTGTTGGTAGCGAAAAAACTAACGAGTCTTCTCGGTCTTGGCTGCCCTTTCGAAGGGGTTGATCCCTTTCGTTGTTGTCTTCATTTCTCTGCTTCCAGTCACCATGATCAAGTCGTCGTCCTTTCTTCAGGATCTCCAGCGTCCTACGAACGCGGCCAGGGGGAATTACTCAGGAAGAACGCACCTCCACAAAGCTGGGTATCAGACGGTGAACTCAATGGGAAAAACACGAGGTACCCCACGAGTTGTATTTCAGTGAATCCGTTGAGTGCAATATATGATGGTACCAAAGTTTCAAATGGGTAGGCAATCATTCGATGCCTAGACAGAAGCTGGAATGGGGGCTTGAACAATGAGAATAACATGGTGTTTGATTCCAGGAAGGATAATGGTATAGAATTTAGCTCGTCAATCACATACGAAGCCAGATGCAAAGGATACATTTGAAACCGGGTTGTAAAGAAGAGTTAGGTTTCGATCCAGGGACCTGTGGGTTATGGGCCCACCATATGGGTTGGAAGTAGGAAGGGTGGTGACATCTTACACAGCCGCGACAGAGAGGCATGTCAGTGAATAGCTTGTCAGCTATGCCGGCAACAATGTCGGTACCAAGGACGGGGAATGAAGAGAGTCATTATTCTACTTGTTGAACGAGGCGAAACAATTGGCAAAGTTCCCGTCCATCGGTGGTTACCGGAATGTCATCAACAATAGTAACAAGGTCTTACCGACAGAGTTGTACATCGAGGTGGTTGCCCAAGCAGTGGATTATTACTGCTTATATCATATAGATCATAGAAAAGGATTAAACAAACCAATGGAAGGAAAATATGATCATCAGATTAGACAGAACAATGGAAAGGAAAATGTGTTAAAACACATATTTCAGGAGTATTTCCTTCCCAAGGACAAACAGAGCATGATATCCATGACATGATATAACGTAGAAAACCATTTAGGTTAGGAGAGAGGAAGTTCATGACATTACCCGAACAACGGTGTTTTGGATATTTGATATAGAAAAGGTAGCATTGCTTCAACTGTTCTTATTGAAGATCGGAGTACCACAGACATGCTTCGAGATAGCATTGACATGGTCTTCAAGCAAAGGTCAGACTTTGGATACACAAAGGATCCATCAGGAACAACTTGTAGAATAAGTCTTACAATTTCCTCATGGAAGAATGGATAACCTTGCTAATAAGGAAACTATATCAACAGGTCATCCGGCCAGGTATGCTGGGCATGCCATCACCTTACCGGGTCATAAAAGACCAGTGTTATAACTCTTGGAAAAATGTTCCAACCATCATAACTGACCGAGATTCAGCTCAGATAGGTGGCAGGATAACTCAGACTCACGATGCCTGAGAAGAAAGGTGCAACACAAATTGACGAGATGACATCGAAGATTCTCGGGAAATGAACTATGGAAGCGAGTTCCGAAACAAGAGTTCATCATTAAATCAACAAGAGGATGAGGTGACTGATGGACTCAGCGATAACTCATCGAGGTATTCAAAAGATGGATCTCCACAATTAGGTGGATAAGGAGATAACATTTGTCATATCAAATGATGTAATGAAGTATGCTCGAGGAAAACATACACAATTAAACATTGGTTGAAAGGTGCGCCCGAAATATGGGTTGGGTCGCACGACCAATGTCAGAATGGTGATTCAATAATCAATAGTCTAAGAATGAACGACCGACCATTAACTTGAAAGTAATAGGGTTGCTAGAAGGTAAGAATCCAAACAACACCGTTCACTTGTTGGAATCAACACGGGGACCAAGAAAGAATGGTGATGGTGAGAAGTATCACTTGTATTAAGAGTTCTCAAGAGGTAGTGAAATTTCCCACGACATCTTGTCATAAAAGGTGGTAATACTCCAAGGTAAAGAAGAACAATGTTGGATAGCAAGGAACTCAAGGTATAACACCAAACACGAACAAGCTTGTGTTCGTGGGAAGGCAATAAAGGTTGATGATAACGCAGATCATCAAGGGCAAGGATGGTATTTCTTATCATGAACTCATTTGATGTCCTGGAAGGGCTCATAAGATTGATGATGATCTCGACACACTTTGTCGAGAGATTCCAAGATGTAATCGATCGGCGATGACATTAAGTCAAATGAATGGTGAAGCGAAAGGTTATTGAAACCATAGTTACGACACAAACTCGAACTCAAGCTTGTTATTTAAGGTGAAAGGGTATGACGAGGAAAATCGACGTAAGCTTAGCTATCATCGCAAATTGGTGCTCCGATAATAAGGACCAGGTAGCACAGTTAGAATCGTCACGACTATGTTATAGCCAAACAGGCTAGGAATGGCGTGATCGGGTACAAACTCGTAGTTATAGAAGCTTACTGAAAAGTTGTTGAACCGTAGTGCGGACTCGGTTCAGTTATTGGTGCCTTTGAGTGTTTAATAACTCAGAGCCCGTGAAAAATTGGAATCAGTGGGAAGGTAGTACTTGATGAACTCATAAGAAGTTATGCAGTTCCATGATAACTCGAGATACCAGGGGGGTAATACTCGACACAAGATCAAAGTAAAGGTTGGACTGGTGCATTGATCCATATAAGACAATTGTTTTAACTTGTCCGAGAAATGAAATCAAAGAAGAACAATCATGGTCGGAACCACGGTTGCAAGGGATCAATTCACAGATACCATATGTTAGCTATCAAGGAAATAGTTATTATTACAAGAAGCTTCCATGATAGGATATACATCGCGTCCATGGGCATGAACACAAAGTTCAAGGTCGACTCCCACTTCCTCAATGCATAACCTTTCATTCACCTCTCGCGCTCGATGAAGTTGCAGTGCTGAAATTTTATCTAGCGAAGCACCAGAAGAGTATGAATCGTGAAAACCTTCGGGTTCACACGGTTTAGAGCAGGCATATGTTCATCCCACAGGGGCTTCTTAGAAACATATACCACAATCTTTAGGAGTAATTAACTCAAACTCGATGGCAGAGCATGGTTGAGAAAAGCAGAGGATACAATTTACCAAAGGCATTATGTATCCGAGGAAAGGCTCACAAGGTTATTGATTATGAAGGGCGTTGTCAGATACATCCAACAAAGGATCTGGTGGTCCATAAGGGATCTATTGTGAGCATCGGTACTCAACTAGAGGAAGCAGATATAGAAACAACTGACTAACTCAATTGTCAAATGCAAAGGAATTATGATTTCCAAATCAAGGGATCAGAAGCAATGCTCTGATTAGGGGTGGACAAGTTGAATAGCCTTAGGGTACAATCAAAGACAATTGGATTGGTCGAGAACCAATTCCAGTTAAAAGAATGGCAGGTTAGCCGGAAAAGTAATTTATAAGGATCAATGATGATTGCGTGTATTCGCAAACATATTGAGTCAACAGACTCAAAATGATAATGACAAGAAATGTCATTAAGACTACGAGACTTATGGGATTAACCATAATGCAAGCAAGCAAGAATTTCAAGAGCCAAAGGCTCCAGAGGATTTTAGGAAGATCGAATATTATTTTGAAGACTTTTGTTAAACACATGAACAGCTGGGGATGAGCGGATACTCGGCAAGCGCGAGTAATTATCCGTAGGGGTATTCATGTAGCAAGGAACTGCAGGGCAGTAAGCGTAAAGAATTCTCGGAATAACGAAGAGTATTTCAGGACATCTTGTAATAACAAGAGCAACTGGGGATGACAATATGAACGATAGGTGTAAGTAGTTATCCAGAGGGATTTATCGATGGAAGTGAATTGCAAAAGCGATGGCACATAGTCTCGAGAGCACATCGTAGAGTATCTTCGGAATCTTCTGGTTAGCAGACGGTCATCTGAAGTGACGGGCTCTCCGGGAGAAAGTACTTGCGAGAACCTAAAGTTAGTTTTGTTTTTAGCAAAATCGTTTAACCCGAATAGAAGAGAGTTCAGAATCCCAGAGTAAAGATCGAGGAGTAAAAGATCCTAATACCACCCAATGGCGACGTGGGCCCATGGGCCGCACAGCCATGTTAGTAAAAATTTTGTAAAGTCTAGACCCGACTTCGGCCAAGGAGTAGGAAGGGGGATTCCTACAGGCAGTTGGCTCTGATACCAACTTGTGACGCCCCCGATTCAATCGTACACTAATCATACACGCAAACGTGTACGATCAAGATCAGGGACTCACGGGAAGATATCACAACACAACTCTACAAATAAAAATAAGTCATACAAGCATCATAATACAGCCAGGGGCCTCGAGGGCTCGAATACAAGTGCTCGATCATAGACGAGTCAGCGGAAGCAACAATATCTGAGTACAGACATAAGTTAAACAAGTTTGCCTTAAGAAGGCTAGCACAACTGGGATACAGATCGAAAGAGGCGCAGGCCTCCTGCCTGGGATCCTCCTAACTACTCCTGGTCGTCGTCAGCGGGCAGCACGTAGTAGTGGGCACCTCTGGTGTAGTAGGGGTCGTCGTCGACGGTGGCGTCTGGCTCCTGGACTCCAGCATCTGGTTGCGACAACCAGGTAGAAGGGAAAGGGGAAAAGAGGGAGAAAAGCAACCGTGAGTACTCATCCAAAGTACTCGCAAGCAAGGAGCTACACTACATATGCATGGGTATATGTGTAAAGGGCCATATCGGTGGACTGAACTGCAGAATGCCAGAATAAAAGGGGGATAGCTAATCCTGTCGAAGACTACGCTTCTGGCAGCCTCCGTCTTGCAGCATGTAGAAGAGAGTAGATTGAAGTCCTCCAAGTAGCATCTTCAAGTAGCATCTCCAAGTAGCATCTCCAAGCAGCATCGCATAGCATAAACCTACCCGGCGATCCTCTCCTCGTCGCCCTATAGAAAAGCGATCACCGGGTTGTCTGTGGAACTTGGAAGGGTGTGTTTTATTAAGTATCCGGTTCTAGTTGTCATAAGGTCAAGGTACAACTCCAAGTCGTCCTGTTACCGAAGATCACGGCTATTCTACTAGATTAACTTCCCTGCAGGGGTGCACCAACTTACCCAGCACGCTTGATCCCATTTGGCCGGACACACTTTCCTGGGTCATGTCCGGCCGCGGAAGATCAACACGTCGCAGCCCCACCTAGGCTCAACAAAGAGGCCAGCACGCCGGTCTAAACCTAAGCGCACAGGGGTCTGGGCACATAGTCCATAGCACACCTGCACGTTGCGTACGCGGCCGAAAGCAGACCTAGCCTAGTGGCGTTCCAGTCCAATTCGGCGCGCGCCGCTCCGTCGCTGACGTCTGAAGTGCTTCAGCTGATACCACGACGTCGGGATACCCATAACTACTCCCGCGTAGATGGTTAGTGCGTATAGGCTCGTAGCCAACTCAGATCAAATACCAAGATCTCGTTAAGCGTGTTAAGTATCCGCGAACGCCGAACAGGGCCAGGCCCACCTCTCTCCTAGGCGGTCTCAACCTGCCCTGTCGCTCCGCCACAAAGATCCAAACAGAGGGCCGTCGGGACAAAGGTCCTTTCAGCCCCCAATCCGTGAATCACTCGCGGGTACTCTTCGAGCTGACCCGACTTTAGTCACCATCTGTATAGTATGTATGTATGTATAGTATATACCCGTGATCACCTCCCGAGTGATCACGGCCCAATAGTATAGCAAGGCAGACTGACAAGAATGTAGGGCCAATGATGATAAACTAGCATCCTATACTAAGTATTTAGGATTGCAGGTAAGGTATCAACAGATGTAGCAACAAGGTCAGGCTATGCATCAAAATAGGATTAACGGAAAGCAGTAACATGCTACACTACTCTAATGCAATCAGTATAGAGAAGAGTAGGCGATATCTGGTGATCAAGGGGGGGGGGCTTGCCTGGTTGCTCTGGCAAGAGAGAGGGGTCGTCAACTCCGTAGTCGAACTGGGCAGCAGCAGCGTCGGTCTCGTAGTCTACCGGAGAGAAGAGGGGGGAAGAAACAATGAATACCATGTAAACAGATGCATATCGATGCATGACAAGACAAGTAACGATGCTAGGCGTGCCCTAGCGTGGTATAAGGTGGTACCGGTTAAGGGGGGAAACAATCGGGAAAATATCCCCGGTGTTTCGTGTTTTCGGGCAGAGGAGCCGGAGGGGGAAAGTTGCGGGTTCGATAGGTTAGGGGTGTGTGGCGGACGAACGGACTGCGTATCCAGATTCGTCTCGTCGTTCTGAGTAACTTTCATGTTGAAAATATTTTAATTCGAGTTACGGACTAAAGATATGATTTTCTAAAGATTTTATTAATTTCTAGAATTTAATTAATTATTTATTTAATTCGAAAAATGAATTTATGACGTCAGCATGATGTCATGCTGACGTCAGCAGTCAACAGGGTTGACTTGGTCAACCTGACAGGTGGGTCCCGTTCGTCATACTCTGTTAGTTAATTAACAATAGTTAATTAGGTTAATTAGCCATTAGGTTAATTAATCAGGATTAATTAAATTAAGTATTTACTTAATTAATTAATTAATATTTTAATTATCATTTATTTTTATTTTTAACGTTCTGGGGGGGG
>NC_057800.1:272908678-272923949 GCF_018294505.1 Triticum aestivum | reverse complement strand
GGCCGGCTGGGCCAGGTGGGCTTGGCCCAGTTTGGCCAGGGGGGGGGGTTTCCCTCTCCTTTGTTTTATTTTTCTTTTCTTAATTTATTTTCTCTTTTGTTTTATTTCATTTTAAAATATTTAGGCACTTTATAAAAATGTGTGCACCCCACCATAATTAACCTTGTAATTTTTGACAACCCCCGAACATTTTAGTTTGATTTTTTGAAAAACTTTTATTGCCATCATAATTTTGAATTGAATTTCGAAACTGTTTTGATTTAACCCGAGATTAACTACAGTGACAGAGGTGACGTGGCATCATTAGTGGGGATTACTGTAGCTTAATTACCCGGGCGTTACACGGCCACACCTGATCAGCCGGATAAGCGGGCATCGCGACCCGTGCCGGCTGAGCACCAAGGAGATGCCGGCTGCCGAGGTCGCGAACTTGGTGAACGAGATCTCTGGCCTCAAGCTGGAGGGGTCTTGGAGCTTCGGCAAGCGGCCATATTCTCGCGCCGACCCGCCGCCTGCGGTAAGTTTCCCAACTCTTCTTTTTGATACTCGTCTTAGTCTTGATCTTGGTCTTGATCAGCCGGCCTTTCAGCATCTGAAACAGATCTATATGTCGGACGCAACGGCCACCCTCGTAGGGGTGGACGGCGACTACCAACCGGACCGGGCGGTGAGCGACGTGGACGACCCCAACATGGGGGCGGCCGCCTTGGAGGACACCGCGACAGGCGGCATCTACAAAGCCGGCGACTCCAAGAAGCCGGCATCGAGACCTGACCTGATGAGGAGGAGGAGGAGGAAGAGCCGTGCCCTGCGCGGGCCGCCAGCAGGGCGGACGCGGGCCCCTCCGTCGAGCCGACTGCTCGAGGCGGCACGCGTAAGCGTAAGCAAGGCGCCATCTTGTTCGGTAGCACGCCGAAGAAGGCCAAGAATCCAACCGCCGCGACCAGGCGAAAAGAGGCCGCAGCGAAGGCGGCCAAGTACCAGAAGCTCCCAAAGGCGCCTCCTATGGTGTCGGCATAATTATCTTTCCCTTGCGTTCTTCTTTTTTGTTGATTCTTTCTGAACTTCCTTTGTTTTATTTCTTGACTTTAGGGCTCCACACACTCTTGAAAAGTCGTCTGCCGCCTCGATCATGGGTTCGGCGGAGACTTCCACCACCACCCGGCGAATCGATCCGGCCGCCGACCTCTGGGAGGCGACAGAGCGAAACGCGCGGGAGGCATGCAAGGAGCGGGAAGCCGCCCGCCTAGAGAAGGCGGAGGCGGACAAGGCGGAGGCCGCTGCTTTGAAGAAGCTGGCGGAGGCCGAAGCTGCCATAGCGGCGAAGAAGCGGGTCGAGGAAGCCGCGCGTCGTCAGTCAGCGATATTAGTCACCCCCCTGAACTCCGCGCCGCCACCACCAGAGTTATGGCGCCGATTGGGGGAGCCGGCGACGAGCACCCGATCATGGAGAGGGACGGCGGCGACGTCGTCATGCTGGACGTAATCGCCCCCCCGCCACCACCTTCTGAGGAGGCGCGGGACAAACAGCCGGCTGACCCACCGGCGCCACCAGCCGGATCTGAGCTGGTGACGGGCCCGTCTCCAAAGGTCCGTACACCCTCACGCCGCCGATTTGCAAAAGCAGCCTCAGCGCCATGCCCATTGGAGACCTACGCCGCGAGCTCTTCGATCCTGGACGCCGAGGCGACCAGCGTCGCGCCCATTGGGTGGGTGCGGGGAGGCCGGACAGGCCCTTTAAACAAGGCAATCCTGGACGTCTAGGACAAGCTCCGCACAGAGGCCGACACACTCAAGAACTGCAACAATGCATTCCTGGAGTCGCGAGCAGCCATCTGGGTATGCTTCTTGCATCTTTGTTTTTGATTCTTGCATTGCTTCGTGGGGGCACGCCAGCGCACCCACAGGGTGTAGTCCCCGAGTTTTGGGCCGGCTTCTGAGCAGGCGACTCGAAACTTTAATTGGCAAGCTCCGAGTACTGATACTGTCCGATATGTTTGCTGTAGGATTATCATAACCTTCGTGCAGCTGCCTTCAACTCCAAAGTACAGGAGTCGGATCAACGGGCCGCCAACTTGTGGGAGAGCCGGAGTAAGTCTTTTTCTTTCTCTGCGGGGGCGCGCTGGCGCACCCGTGGGCTGTAGTCCCCGAGATTAGGGCCGATTGCTGAGCAGTCGGGCCAGATCTTCCTGGCAACTGCTTTTCTCTTTGTTGACTATTGATGTCCTTTTCTTCTTCTACTTTTGCAGAGGATAACGCCACCCTGTAGCAGCAGCTGGGTGAAGCCAACACCGTGCTGCATGCCAGGGAGGCGGACTGCAATAAGCTGGCCGAGGATCTTGACCGGCTGGCCACGCAACTGGCGGAGCAGGCGGAGCTTCTCAAGAAGGCCCAGAAGGAGGTGGAGGACAAGGAGGCAGGTCTCCTTGCAGAGAGCTTGTGTTGGCCGGCTGTTCGCTGGATCAGCCGGAGCACAAGGTCTCCTTCTTGGAAGGATCTTGGCTAGACCTTTCGGTTGTAGTATTGGCACAGGCTCTGCTGGTAGATGGTGGACCGGCTGAGTGCCAGCAGCCATCCCTCTTCCAGCAGATTGACGCCGTCTTGTCGTGCTTCTTCTGCCTCCTCTTTGGTGTACATGGTAACTCGAGGGGAGTCAAAATCTATGTCCGTCGGGTTCACGACTTCGGCACCGTAGACAAGGAAGAAAGGCGTAAAGCCAGTTGACTTGTTCGGAGTTGTCCGCAGGCTCCAGAGGACGGCCGGCAGCTCGTCAAGCCAATAGCCGGCCGACCGCTCTAGAGGCTCAACCAGTCTGGGCTTGATGCCGGATAAAATGAGGCCGTTTGCTCACTCCACCTGGCCGTTTGACTGTGGGTAGGCAACAGACGCTAGGTCCAGTCGGATGCCCTATGTCACGCAGAAACGGGCCAAGGTGCCTTTGGCAAAGTTTGTGCCATTGTCGGTGATGATGCTGTGTGGTATGCCATACCGGATGGTGATGTCAAAGATGAAAGTCACAACAGTCGGACCATTCAACCTCTTAATTGGCTTCGCTTCTATCCACTTGGTGAGCTTGTCCACTGCGACAAGCAGATGAGTCATGCTGCCGCGTGCCGTCCTGAATGGTCCCACCATGTCCAGGCCCCAGACGGCAAAGGGCCAAGTGATGGGAATGGTATTGAGTGCAGAAGCCGGTTGATGTGGCTTTGAACGAAACTTCTGGCACCCTTTGCATTTCTAGACCAAGTGCTTGGCGTATTCTAGGGCAGTCGGCCAGAAAAAATCTTGGCAGAAATCTTTGGCCACGAGTGCTCTTGACGCTGCATGGTGACCACACTCGCCTTAATGGATATCTTTGAGGATTGCTTGGCCTTGCTCCGGCTCTATGCAGCGCTGAAAGACACCAGTGACGCTGCGCCTCACAAGCTCTCTGTTGACTATGGTGTACGCTGCTGCCCGACGTTGCACTTGTCGGGCCGAGGTCTCATCAGTTGGCAGCTCTTTGTTCACCAAGAAGTTGAGGATGGGTTGAGCCCATGAAGGTGCTGCAATTTCTTCGGCCGCTAGGACTGCTACTTGCACAAGGGTGGTTGGGCCGGGAGGTGGCGGGTTGGTGTCGGTTGCCACTTGCTGAGTCGATGAAGTCCCCGGGCCGACTGCTGCAGTCTCCGGGTCACCTGTCGAATTCCTCATGCCGGCTGCTGGGGTCCTCAAGTCGGATCCGACTGCTTCAGGAGGAGCCGTCACAAAGATGGAATCCGACTCACGCGATGGTCGGATAGACGGCTTGAGGAGGCACTGCAGGGCGACACCGGATGGTATTGCTTGTCAGGTGGAGCTGATTCGTGCCAAGGCGTCAGCTTGTTCATTGTCATTTCTTGGCACATGGAGGAACTTGCACCCTTCGAAGTATCCGCTGAGTTGCTGGTCGGGGATCAATCAGGTGCAGCGAGAAGAAATTGTGGAGAAGGGCCATGGAAAGAGCAATGCCAACCATGGCCTCGCAAACAAAGGAGAAGACAGCGAGAAGGGTCACGGATTGGGGATCAAGGTGCAGCATGTGGATCTGATAATGCGCAAGCACGACGTTGAAGAAGGCGGAGAAAGGAGGAACCAACCCAGCCCAAAGGGCATCGATGAAGAATGGGACCTCGGTGGCTGTCCGATCGACATGAGCATGAGATGCAGGACAGGCCACCGTCCTCCCCCACTCATTGAAGCTGGAGGCAAGCATGGGGTGCACCTTGTCCATGGCTTCTTGGTTGAGCACCAGCGACCTGCCAACGGTAGGCTCGGCGGCCGGGCGTAGCTCGGCGCAGGACAGGGGATTCTTCCGTTTCTCCGACTGGTCGGGTGCCATGTCAATGGGAGGATTGGGCTCATATCATATCAGGGGGAGAGGCTGAGCTACGAGGAGGCGGAAGAATTGGGTAGTGTGCGGCAACAGCGGGAGGGAAACCGTGTGGATCACGGTGGCCGCCCAGCAAGGCGGGTATCAAGGCAGCATGGGGAAGCGGAGACACCCACGTCCAATCAACCGCCACGTGTCGACCAAGGCCGCAGGCTATTGGGGCCCGTGGCGCTCCGCACTTGCCCTTTGGCTTCACCTCGAAGCCAAGCCCGAGCGCATCTTGGGCCCGGGGGCTACTATCGGCATTCTGGGAACGGGGGTCCCCAGACTTGCCTGCCTGCGGGTCATGGCGTGGCTCTGCGAATAGGCCTGTACGGCCCATCTTTACCAACAAGCATCCAAGACCCTTGCGAGGGGCCAAGCCTCGTGAGGCGGATGACAGAAGACTTCCTCAGGAGCGGCCTCACCAGGCTGGCTCGCGAGGGGCAGACAGATCAAGGCAAGACAAACCTCGCGAGGTTCCAATGACATGAGCCATGACGATCGAGACTAGGCAGGTGCCAGGCGAGCGCCAGCGCGCACAGTGTCCTTGTTTCCTCTTTGGTGCTAAGGAGGCAAGCGCATGCGAGGAGTTCCGAAGCATCAGGAAAAGGTTTCTAGGGGCTACGAGACCAAGACCAGCAGGACGGCAGGACAGAGGTCACCGTGGAGCCCAAGACGGCGTCAGCTCCAGAGCCTTTGGCAGGCGAAGACCACCTTTTGTTAGGATAACTTGTACTAGCTGTCCCCTTTCAAAATTGGCCATTGTTGGCTCCCTTCCCGCTCAATATTTGGGGAGAGGGCAGGGCCTCTATAAATAGGACTAGCCACCACAGCAGGACAGGGAGAGAAGGGGAGAGATCCGAACAACGACAAGTTCACCAAGCACAAGAACACCTCTCCTCAGGAGGCTGTTCTTCCCCTTGTACTGTTCATCATCAGCCCAAGAGGCAATCCACCACCACCACACTGGGGTAGGGTATTACACCGCAACGGTGGCCTGAACTAGTATAAATCTTGTGTCCCTTGTGTTGTGACTTCGTCGAGCAAGCTTTAGAAATCGTGAAGTGTATGAGGGCGTGATCGGTGAGGGAGAGATCTTCGCGCGCACCCTAGTGTTCGAACCTTAAGGGTTTTGTTGGAACCCGAAATACGACACTTGTGGGAGGGTTAATCATAAGTATGAGGTTTTTTCAAGTAAGAATAGCACCTAAGCACCGGTCCACCCACATATCAAATTATCAAAGTACCAAACACGAATTAAGACAACATGATGAAAGTGACTAGATGAAATTCCCTTGTACCCTCAGGAACGCTTTGCTTATCATACGAGACCGTTTTGGCTAGTCCTTTGCCTCAAAAGGATTGGGCTACCTTGCTGCACTTTTATTACTACTATCATTACTTACCCGTTATAAATTATCTTGCTATCAAACTACTCTGCTACTTACAATTTCAGCACTTGCAGACATTACCCTGCTGAAAACAACTTGTCATTTCCTTCTGCTCCTCGTTGGGTTTGACACTCTTACTTATCGAAAAGAGCTACAATTGACCCCCTATACTTGTGGGTCATCAAGGCTATTTTTTGGCGCTGTTGCCGAGGAGTGAAGCGCCTTTGGTAAGTGGAATTTGTTAAGTAAACATTTATATAGTGTGCTAAAATTTATTGTCACTTGTTACTATGGAAAACAATCCTTTGAGGGGTTTGTTCGGGGTATCTTCACCTCGACTGGAACCACCATTAGCTGCCCCTCAACCTACTGCACCTACTGAAAATATTGAATATGAAATTCCTTCGGGTACGATAGAACAACTGCTAGCTAATCCTTATGCAGGAGATGGAACTGAAAATCCCGATATGCACTTGATATATGTAGAACAAATTTGTGGATTGTTTAGGCTTGCAGGTTTATCTGGAGATGAAATTATGGAAAATGTTTTCCCTTTATTTTTGAAGGGAAAAGCATTGGCATGGTATAGGCTATGAGATGATATTGGATCTTGGAATTGGAATAGTTTGAAATTGGACTTCCATAAAAAAATTATTATATGCATCTAGTTCATCGTGATCGGAATTATATATATAATTTTTGGCCTCGTGAAGGAGAAAGTATCTCTCTAGCTTGGGGGAGGCTTAAGTCAATGTTACATTCATGCCACAATCATGAGCTCTCAAGAGAAATTATTATCCATAATTTTTATGCTCGTCTTTCTCGTAATGATCAAACCATGCTTGATACCTCTTGTGTTTGTTCTTTTATGAAGAAGACTATTGAATTCCGATGGGATCTTTTGGAA
The DNA here is from genome assembly GCF_018294505.1 of Triticum aestivum. Classification (NCBI taxonomy): domain Eukaryota; kingdom Viridiplantae; phylum Streptophyta; class Magnoliopsida; order Poales; family Poaceae; genus Triticum; species Triticum aestivum. Next base: position 272,917,258 of record NC_057800.1, on the reverse strand, counting down.
AGAATTAAACGCAACTCTGAATATTGGGAACTCGACGAAGGTAAAGAGTTAGTATTAAACTTAGGTATGATTGTGGTAAATCTTTTGTGGATACCGATGCTTTCCAAAAGTTGAGCACTAAATTCGGACTTGATTTTGAGATAGTAGCATCCTTTCTTGAATCATTTGCTACTCATGTTGATCTTCCAAAAGACAAGTCATTTAAATATCACCCACTTATTAAAGAAGAAATTAAATAGCTTGTGCCAGTTAAAGAAGAAACTATACTTTACAATGTTGATCCAGTTGTTCCTTCTGCTTATATTGAGAAACCACCTTTCCCTGTTAGGATAAAGGAACATGGTAAGGTTTCAACTGTGGTTAACAAAACCTATATTAGAACACCTAAACCTGATGAACAAATTAAAGTAGAACCTAGTATTTCTATGGTTAAAGATCTCTTGGAAGAAGATGTAGATGGGCATGTTATTTACTTTTGTGAGGAAGCTGCTAGAATTGCCAAACCTGATAAAAAGGATAAACATAGACCTGTTGCTGGCATGCCGTTGTGTCAGTTAAAATAGGAGATCACTGTTATCATGGTTTATGTGACATAGGTGCTAGTGTGAGTGCTATTCCTTACAACTTATATCAAGAAACTATGAATGAAATAGCACCCGCAGAGATAGAAGACATAGATATTACTATTAAACTTGCTAATAGAGACACTATATCACCAATTGGGATTATTAGAGATGTTGAAGTCTTGTGTGGGAAAATAAAATACACTACTGATTTTCTTGTTCTTGGTTCCCCACAAGATTACTTTTGTCCCATTATCTTTGGTAGACCTTTCTTGAACACTTTTAATGCTAAAATAGATTGTAAGAAACTAACTGCCGGTGTTAGTTTTGGTGATGAGTATCATGAGTTTAATTTTTCCATGTTTAGTAGAAAAAGCTTCATGAAAAAGAATTGCCTAGTAAAGATGAATAAACTGGTCTTGCTTCTATTGTTGTACCACCTACTGATCCACTAGAATAATATTTGCTAGACCACGAAAATGATTTACATATGCATGAAAGAAATGAAATAGATAAGATTTTGTTTGAACAACGTCCTCTGCTTAAACACGACTTGCCTATTGAAACTCTAGGAGGTCCTCCTCCAACTAAAGGTGATCCTGTGTTTGAATTAAAACAATTTCCAAACACTTTGAAATATGATTATCTTTATGAAAAGAAGATATATCTTGTTATTATTAGTGCTAACCTTCAGCACATGAAGATGAAGGATTATTGAAAGTTCTAAGTAAGCACATAGCTGCTAGTGGATATACTCTTGATGATTTAAAGGGCATTAGTCCCACTCTATGTCAACACAAAATTAATATGGAACCTGATGCTAAACCGTTTGTTAATCACCAACGTTGGTTAAATCCAAAAGTGAAGGAAGTGGTAAGAACGGAAATCTTAAAACTTCTGGAAGCATGTATAATCTATCATATAGTTGATAGTAGATGGGTAAGTCTTGTTCATTGGGCCCCTAAGGAAGGAGGAATGAACTTATTCCACAAAGAATTCTTACAGGCTATAGAATGGTAATTGATTTTAGAAAATTAAACAAAGCAACTAGAAAAGATCATTACCCTCTGCCTTTTATTGATAAAATGCTTGAAAGATTATCTAAGAACACACATTTTTTGCTTCCTTGATAGATATTCTAGTTTTTCACAAATATACCTATTTCTCAACCTGATCAAGAAAAGACCACTTTTACTTGTCCCTTTGGAACTTATGCTTATAGACATATGCCTTTCGGTTTATGTAATGCACCTGCTACCTTTCAAAGATGTATCACTGCTATATTCTCTAACTTTTGTGAAAAGATTGTTGAGGTTTTCATGGATGACTTCTCTATTTATGGGAAGTCTTTTGATGAATGTTTAAGCAATCTCGATCGAGTTTTGCAGAGATGTGAACAAACAAATCTTGTCTTGAATTGGGAGAAGTGCCACTTTATGGTTAATGAAGGCATTGTCTTGGGTCATAAAATTTCTGAAAGAGGTATTGAAGTGGAAAAAGCAAAGGTTGATACAATTGAGAAAATGCCATGTCCTAAAGATGTAAAAGGTATTCATAGTTTCTTACATCATGATTGTTTCTATAGGAGATTTATCAAAGACTTTTCTAAAGTTTCTAGGCCTCTTACGAATCTTTTGCAAAAGGATATTCCTTTTGTTTTTGATCATGATTGTTTAGAAGCCTTTGAAACACTCAAGAAAGCCTTAATTTCTGCACCTTTCAACCACCTGATTGGGAATTAACTTGAAATTATGTGTGATGCTAGTGATTTTTTTATTCATTATGTGTGATGCTAGTTGATAAGAAACTGAATGTTATTCATTATGCTAGTGAAACTCTATATAGTGCTCAATGAAACTATGCTTCTACTAAAAAAGAATTCTTAGCAGTGGTGTTTGCTTGTGATAAATTTAGACCTTTATTGTTGATTCCAAAGTAATTGTTCACACCGATCATGCTGCTATTAAATATCTTATGGAAAAGAAAGATGCTAAACCTATACTTATTTGGTGGGTTCGCTTGTTACAAGAATTTGATTTACATATCATTGACAGAAAAGGAGCTGAGAATCCCATAGCTGATAACTTGTCTAGGCTTGAAAATGTGTATGATGACCCACTACCTATTGATGATAGTTTTCCTGATGAGCAGTTAGCTGCAATAAATGTTGCTCATAGTACTCCTTGGTATGCTGACTATGCTAAATACATTTTTGCTAAATATTTACCACCCTGCACCTGGAGACGCTCGGCACCCCCTACACCTATTCCCTCTCCCCCTAGACCTCTTCCCCTCCTCTGCTATCTCGGTGTAGCACCACCGAACACACCCGCCGTCGCCGACGAGCACCACCGCGGCCACCGATCACCCCTCACCCTTCCGCCGAGTCCAGAAGAACCGCCAGAACCTCCTCGTCGTCCCAACCGAGCTACTAGACGCCAGGAGGCCCTACTTCATCGTCATCATTGTCATCTTCAACCTCGGGCACCCGAGCCCCTCGCCGTCGATTCGCTGCACTCCGGCTGCCCTCGAGCCCACTGACCCTCCAAACGGACTCACGGTGAGCCCCCGAGTCGTCTCCCCCTTCTCCCTGGTCGCTTTCGACCTCCAGGCCATAGCCCCGTCTTGGCCGAGAATTCCACGCCACCAGCGATGTCGCCGCCGTCATTGCAGCCACTGAGGCTCAAAACCGAACACGGCACCGTGCTCCTAGCATCTCCAGGAGCTCAGTGAGCCCCTTAGCCAGCCCTCCCGTCCTCTGTGGCCTCGCCCCACTTGAACCCGTAGCTCCGACCGCCGCAGTTGCCATCGCCATCGTCACTGTAGTGCCCCCCAGCTGCTGACGCTGGCCGCAATGGATGCACGCGAGCCTGGGCGTCTCGTAGAGCCCCTTCGCTGCTCTTTTGGTCGCCGGAGGGCGAAACCCGGCGCCGTCTGCCGTCTCTGGCTCCGCCGGCAATGAGCCACGGGTCAACTCCGGCGAGTTGACCCAGGTTTGACCCTTATTTGACCACCCTGGGTCACTGACGCGTGGGGCCAGCCCTGCTAACTAACCCAGGTTAGTGTTAATTATTTAGTTAGTTAATTAGCCTCTGACATGTGGGCCCAAGCCTTAACTAAACTAGATTACGTTTAGTTTAATTTTAATTAACCTTGTTAGTTAGCTGTGTCACTGACGTGTGGACCCCACACGTCAGGTTTGACCTGGACCGAGCCGTTGACCTGCTGACATCACTGTGAGGTCATGCTGACGTAATAATTCCTTTCTGGAATTTAAATAAATCTTAAATGATTTATTATTTTCAGAAAATATCCAAAACTTTGGAAAATCATAGAAATTAATCTATAGCTCCAAATGAAATAACTTATATATGAAAAATTATCAGAAAAATTAAAGGAATCCATCTGTACCATTTTCACCATGTGTTGATTGTGTTCTTTCTTAGTTGAAGGTGTTTGTCCCCCCCCCCAGTAGACGTTGATCCAACGATGAATTCGATGACACCGATGAAGAGCTATACTATCTTCAGAAGTGCCAGGCAAGCAAAACCCCCTTGTTCATTCCGATACAATCCCAGTCTCTCGCTCCTGCTCTCTTTTACTGCATTAGGACAACATCGATTCAACTGTTACATGCTGCGGTAGCTAAACCCCTTTCCCTCTACATGACATGTCATTGCCACAGTAAATAGATGAAAGCCACTAGCATGAGTAGGAGTTGTTTGAGCCTGATGAGCCTACTCATTCATGCTTGTTTGTCATGCCTGCTATTGCTTAGAGTTGTGTCAGGTCTGATTCATCGGGGATGAATTGGAAAGTTGCGAACATGTCCTACTGTTGGGAGCTAAGTGTGTGAACACGATTTGGTAAAGGTAGCTGTCACATCCCTAGTTCTGGCCTGATCTATGCTTGCTTCCATGTGTGCATCATGTTTAAATTTTTGAAACCTGAACTGAGGAAATTTGGAAGCCTCAAAACCCTAAATAAAAGAAGGGCAAAAACCCTAAAAATCTCATTCATTGTTCCAAAATGCTCTTCTTAAATGTTTGATAATTTTTGGCAAGGGTTGTGGTCCCAACCAAAATATTGAACATTTTTAAGGATTTATTTTTGGGACTTTGAATTTAAATCATTAGCTATTTGAATTTGAATTATATTCATATAATTAGAATATAATTTCAAATATCCTTGAAATATTTTATGAGCTTTTGGAAAAGTCCATCTAGCAAAATAAAAATATTCAGAGGAGCTTTTGGCATTGTTTGAATTATTTTTTAAATTCAAAACAGTGGCAAAATAAATTGAAAAACAAAACAGAAGAAAAATATGAAACAGAACAGAACTTACCTGGCGCCCACTTACCTGGCCCAGCTCCTCCAGCGGCCCAGCCCATCCCATCTACCTCACCGCTCGTCGTCTTCCTCTGCCAGTAGGCAGAGGCGAGGCGTGGCGCGCGCCCGAGAGCCCTGGCCACCTCCTGCTTCACGCTGGAGGCCGCCCTTCGTCCTAATCCACGCCACGGAGCGCCACGCAGTCCCTGGTTCTCTCTCACTCTCTCCCTCGCCTCATCCTCTCCTCTGCTCTCTCTCCCTCTCTGCCCGAGCGGAGCTCGTCGCCACCGACGCCGTTCGCCGCGGCCACAACCACCCCCTCGCTCCCTCCTCGCATCCCTGAGCTCCGTCCCGACCCCATGAAGCTCTACCACGACGCATGCGACGCCGGGTGCCCTGTAGCCACGCCATCACCGCCATCTTCATCGCCACGGCCGGCGATCGCCGCCATTCGATTCGCCGCCGACAGGACGTCCCCGAGCCCACTTAGCGTCTCGTCCGACTCCCCGTGAGCTCCTCTACTCTTCCCCTCACTCCGCGCACTTGATTTCGTCCCCTAGCTCCATCTTCCACCACGGCCGAAGCTCGCCGCCGCCGTGCCTCGTCGCCGTCGTGGCCAGAGCCACTGTGGCTCGAAGCCGGGCACACCACCGTGCTCCACACCTCACCAGGAGCACGTAGCACGCACCAACGCCTCCCCTAGCGCCCTGCATCGCCTAACCCGCCGTTGGCCGAACTTCGGCCGCCGCCTCCCTCGCCACTGCCGACGCCACAGCTAACCCCAACTCCTCTGGCTTGCTCCATTGGATGCGCACGAGCTCGAGGTCCCTGTAGAACCCCTCCGCGCGTCGAATGGGCGCCGGAGCAGCCATTTCGGTGAGCCACCGCCGCGTCTGGTCGTTGCCGGCGGTTAGACGCCGGTGGATTAGCCCGGTTGACCAGGGATTTGACCCCCCTGGGTCACTGACGTGTGGGCCCGTCCCCTGCTAACTTTTGGTTAAGTTAATAACTAAGTTTAATTAAGCCACTGACTCACTGACATGCGGGCCCGGCCCGACTAATTAAACTAGGTTAGGTTTAAGTTATATTAGGATTAGCCGTAGTCACTGACCAGTGGGCCCCACTGGTCAGGTTTGACCCGGACCAGCCCAGTTGACTCTGCTGACGTCACAGTGACGTGGTGCTGACGCCATAAATCATTATTGGAATTATTATAATTCAGAAATTCCAGAAAATTGTATAAACTTCTAAAATTCATAGAAATTCAACCGTAACTCCAAATTAAATAATTTATATATGAAAAATTATCAGAAAAATTCAAGGAATCCATCTGTACCATTTTCATGCATGTTAGAACAACTTATAGATGCTGTTTAGCACAAATCATATAAAGGGCATTTAAATAATCACATATGGAGTTTGAATTTGAATCTTGTATTCAAACCAACTTCATTTAATCTGTGGCTAGTTGCATTAGCTCAAAAGACATTCATATTGCCATGTCATGAGCATGCATCATATTGTGCATTGCATTGATTGTATTTCTTCTTTGTTGTCGGTATCTGTTCCCTCCCGGTAGACGATGTTCCGACGTGGTGATCGTTGACACTGATGAAGACTCAATGTTATCTTCAGAAGTGCCAGGCAAGCAAAACCCCCTTGTTCATTCCGATAAAATCCCACTCTCTCGCTCCTGCTCTCTTTTACTACGATTCATCTGTTACTTGCTGCGGTAGTTGAACCCCTTTATCCTCTGCATGACCTGTCATTGCCACAGTAAATAGATGAAACCCACTAGCATGAGTAGGAGTTGTTTGAGCCCTGTTGTGCCTACTCATTCATGTTTGTTTGTCATGCCTGCTACTGCTTAGAGTTGAGTCGGGTCTGATTCATCGGGGATGAACCAGAGATGTGTGAACATGTCCTACCGTTGAGAGCTAAGTGTGTGAACACGATTTGGTAAAGGTAGCGGTGAGAGGCCATGTAGGAGTACATGGTGGGTTGTCTCATTGCAGCCGTCTTCAGGAACAGAGTTCTGTGTTTGTGATCCATGACCAGTTACTACCACACATTGGGTTCCGGTAACTCGACCCCTCTCGACTTATTAATCAACATGATCTCTATCCAGGAGTTGCAACTAGTTTCTGGTGTTTGTAGGTAGTGTTAGTAGTCTACCAAGTGGCACCCGGTACAGGTGGGCTTGGGACAGACTAGGCACAGTGGCACGGTGTACCAAGTGGCACCCGGATGGTGGGCTTGGGAACCCTGCTCACATTGTTTGGGGCCGTGAGCGACACCCCGGCCGGATCTCCTTGCGGATGGAACCCGAATAGGCGATAAACCTGGACTAGAGACTTGTTCGGTTAGTCAGGTCGTGGCCGACTTCCTCGCCCGGCTTCCGCTTGAAGGTTGCCGAGGTACATGACGTGTACAGGGCGGTAAGTGGCGAGAGCGTGTGTGAAGAAGTACACCCCTGCAGGGTTAACATCATCTATTCGAATAGCCGGATTCCTCGGATATGGAAACTTGGACCCCTTGCATAGTTCATAGACAAGTGAAAGTGGATACTCTAAAATACGCAAGATAAGTGTGAGTGCTATGGATGGCGTTCTCGTAGGGAGACGGGAGCGGATCCATAGTGGTGTATTGATATGGTGAATATGTGGACTCGTGTGCGCCACCTCAAAAGAGTTACTTGCAGTCGTAGTTCAGGATAGCCACCGAGTCAAAGCTGGCTTGCTGCAGTTAAACCCCACCATCCCCTTTGTTGATAATGATGCATATGTAGTTAGTTCTGATGTAAGTCTTGCTGGGTACATTTGTACTCACGTTGCTTAATTTATGTTTTTGCAGAGAGACTTCGGTCTCGCTAGTAGTTCCGCGTGGACTTCGACGTTTAGCTTGTTACCTCAGCTACGATCTTGTGCCCTCGGCAGGATCTGGTAGATAGTCAGGCTTCTCAGCCTTTTTCATTTATAGTTGTCTGTACTCAGACATGTTAAGCTTCCGCATGTGCTTTGACTTGTATGCTCTGATTGTTGGGTCATGAGACCCATGTTTGTAATATCTCACTCCTCGGAGCCTATTGAATAAATACTTGAGTCGTAGAGTCATTTTGTGATGCCATGTTGTATTGCACATATCGAGCATATTGTGTGTAGGTTATTGAAATGCTTGGTATGTGTGGGATCTGACTATCTAGTTGTTTATCTTTAGTAGCCTCTCTTACCGGGAAATGTCTCCTAGTGTTTCCACCGAGCCATGGTAGCTTGCTACTGCTCCGGAACACTTAGGCTGGCCGGCATGTGTCCTTCTTCGTTCCTGTGTCTGTCCCTTCGGGGAAATGTCACGCGATGAATACCGGAGTCCTGTTAGCCCGTTACAGCCCGGTTCACCGGAGTCCTGCTAGCCCAGTGCTACAGCCTGGATTCACTCGCTGATGACCGACACGTTCGATGCTGGGTCATGGATGCCTGTCCCTGTAAGTTTGTGCCACTTTAGGTTTACGACTAGCCATGTCAGCCCGGGCTCCTTATCATATGGATGCTAGCGACACTGTCATATACGTGTGCCAAAAGGCGCAAACGGTCCCGGGTAAAGGTAAGGCGACACCCGTGGGAATACCGTGCGTGAGGCCGCAAAGTGATATGAGGTGTTACATGCTAGATCGATGTGGCATTGAGTCG
>NC_057800.1:272903552-272905318 GCF_018294505.1 Triticum aestivum | reverse complement strand
AAATGCTCTTCTTAAATGTTTGATAATTTTTGGCAAGGGTTCTGGTCCCAACCAAAATATTGAACATTTTTAAGGATTTATTTTTGGGACTTTGAATTTAAATCATTAGCTATTTGAATTTGAATTATATTCATATAATTAGAATATAATTTCAAATATCCCTGAAATATTTTATGAGCTTTTGGAAAAGTCCATCTAGCAAAATAAAAATATTCAGAGGAGCTTTTGGCATTGTTTGAATTATTTTTTAAATTCAAAACAGTGGCAAAATAAATTGAAAAACAAAACAGAAGAAAAATATGAAACAGAACAGAACTTACCTGGCGCCCACTTACGTGGCCCAGCTCCTCCAGCGGCCCAGCCCAGCCCATCTACCTCGCCGCTCGTCGTCTTCCTCTGCCAGTAGGCAGAGGCGAGGCGTGGCACGCGCCCGAGAGCCCCGGCCACCTCCTGCTTCGCGCTGGAGGCCGCCCTTCGTCCTAATCCACGCCACGGAGCGCCACGCAGCCCCTGGCTCTCTCTCACTCTCTCCCTCGCCTCATCCTCTCCTCTGCTCTCTCTCCCTCTCTGCCCGAGTGGAGCTCGTCGCCACCGACGCCGTTCCCCGCGGCCACAGCCACCCCCTCGCTCCCTCCTCGCATCCCTGAGCTCCGTCCCGACCCCATGAAGCTCTACCACGACGCATGCGACGCCGGGTGCCCTGTAGCCACGCCATCACCGCCATCTTCATCGCCACGGCCGGCGATCGCCGCCATTCGATTCGCCGCCGACAGGACGTCCCCGAGCCCACTTAGCGTCTCGTCCGACTCCCCGTGAGCTCCTCTTCTCTTCCCCTCACTCCGCGCACTTGATTTCGTCCCCTAGCTCCATCTTCCACCACGGCCGAAGCTCGCCGCTGCCGTGCCTCGTCGCCGTCGTGGCCAGAGCCACTGTGGCTCGAAGCCGGGCACACCATCGTGCTCCACACCTCACCAGGAGCACGTAGCATGCACCAACGCCTCCCCTAGCGCCCTGCATCGCCTAACCCGCCGTTGGCCGAACTCCGGCCGCCGCCTCCCTCGCCGCTGCCGACGCCACAGCTAACCCCAACTCCTCTGGCTTGCTCCATTGGATGCGCACGAGCTCGAGCTTCCTGTAGAACCCCTCCGCGCGTCGAATGGGCGCCGGAGCAGCCATTCCGGCGAGCCACCGCCGCGTCTGGTCGTTGCCGGCGGTTAGACGCCGGTGGATTAGCCCGGTTGACCAGGGATTTGACCCCCCTGGGCCACTGACGTGTGGGCCCGTCCCCTGCTAACTTTTGGTTAAGTTAATAACTAAGTTTAATTAAGCCACTGACTCACTGACATGCGGGCCCGGCCCGACTAATTAAACTAGGTTAGGTTTAAGTTATATTAGGATTAGCCGTAGTCACTGACCAGTGGGCCCCACTGGTCAGGTTTGACCCGGACCAGCCCAGTTGACTCTGCTGACGTCACAGTGACGTGGTGCTGACGCCATAAATCATTATTGGAATTATTATAATTCAGAAATTCCAGAAAATTGTATAAACTTCTAAAATTCATAGAAATTCAACCGTAACTCCAAATTAAATAATTTATATATGAAAAATTATCAGAAAAATTCAAGGAATCCATCTGTACCATTTTCATGCATGTTAGAACAACTTATAGATGCTGTTTAGCACAAATCATATAAAGGGCATTTAAATAATCACATATGGAGTTTGAATTTGAATCTTGTATTCAAACCAACTTCATTTAATCTGT
>NC_057800.1:272902055-272903358 GCF_018294505.1 Triticum aestivum | reverse complement strand
GAGAAAGCATGTTTTACCTCCTCTGGAACCATCCCAAGTCAGTTATGCACGTGCGAAGTATTCTGTGGTTTGATAGACTGATCATCTTCATTCCATATGTGTATCCTAGCACACCAAGCCACTGACTGATTTGTTCTAGGAGAAGGAGTTCTTTTTAAGAGCTAACCCGGGCTTAATCAAGAACTTTGATATCCTCGATGATGGTTCCCAACCAGAACTCGGTAGTGTTTTATTGTAAGACTACCATGTGATCATGCTTGTCTGGGACAACGTGTTCACATGTTTGTAGCAGAACCAGCTCATGTTTTGGAGCTTGCTATCGTAGTTCATTTCCCGAGAATCTCGCAACGTCATCTCGTCGATTTGTGTTGCAAACTTTCATTTTTCTTCCTAGACTCGATGAGTCTGGAATATTCTGACACCAACCAGATCTGAGTCTCAGGCAGATATGATGGTTGGAACATTTCCCAAGAACTATAATATTGGTCCCTCGATAACCGGTAAAGTGAATGTCGTGGCCAACACACCCAGCCGGAAGACCTATTATTGTAGTATCTTGTTTGAGGAAGTTGGCCACCTTCCCATAATGACTTCGTAGGATTTACTCCCTAGTTTTGCCTTATGATTTTTGTGTTCCGAAGTCCGACCTTTTACTTGATGTTCTAGATATCAAACCATATCTATGAATGGGATACACTAGCACATCAAGGAGAACATTAGAGGCGGAGTGCTAAATGTCTCTCGGTCGATCATCCAGATTTTATTTCCTTGGCTCCGCCAAGAGTGAAATCTGAGAAGGTGTTATCTTCCTTTGCATCTGCATCTTCCACCGGTATTCATCATGGTAGTATGTTGTGTTGCCAGGATCCTTGACACGGATGTTGGTAAAACCTTGATGATTGTGGAAATGCTCAAGTTCTTGAGAGCACGCATAAGCGCTACGTGTTATCATCGGCACTAACTGGGATTTCCTCTCAGTTTCCTCGGCAATGCTATGACCTTTTCAAACAGTGAATTCACTCTCTATTGTTGGGTTCTTCCCCAGTTACCAGAATCATTCCCAGCATTTGCATTTTGTTCCCAGCTTGCACCGCCAATGTGCCATTCTACCATGGGTCTCTTCCATTTCCGGTGGTAAGCAAATTCATCCATTACGTTGTCTTCAACAAGGTAATCCACATCATCCAAGTCCGAGTATGCCATTCTACCGACCCCCGCCAATCGATTGCTGTGATTTGCCTTAGGCTGATATAGAGAGTCTCAATGATCTCTATATCAAAGGTAATTCTTTTTGCCACTTAAG
>NC_057800.1:272818728-272899728 GCF_018294505.1 Triticum aestivum | reverse complement strand
GAAATTCCAGAAAATTGTATAAACTTCTAAAATTCATAGAAATTCAACCGTAACTCCAAATTAAATAATTTATATATGAAAAATTATCAGAAAAATTCAAGGAATCCATCTGTACCATTTTCATGCATGTTAGAACAACTTATAGATGCTGTTTAGCACAAATCATATAAAGGGCATTTAAATAATCACATATGGAGTTTGAATTTGAATCTTGTATTCAAACCAACTTCATTTAATCTGTTGCTAGTTGCATTAGCTCAAAACACATTCATATTGCCATGTCATGAGCATGCATCATATTGTGCATTGCATTGATTGTATTTCTTCTTTGTTGTCGGTATCTGTTCCCTCCCGGTAGACGATGTTCCGACGTGGTGATCGTTGACACTGATGAAGACTCAATGTTATCTTCAGAAGTGCCAGGCAAGCAAAACCCCCTTGTTCATTCCGATAAAATCCCACTCTCTCGCTCCTGCTCTCTTTTACTACATTAGGACAACAACGATTCATTTGTTACTTGCTGCGGTAGTTGAACCCCTTTATCCTCTGCATGACCTGTCATTGCCACAGTAAATAGATGAAACCCACTAGCATGAGTAGGAGTTGTTTGAGCCCTGTTGTGCCTACTCATTCATGTTTGTTTGTCATGCCTGCTACTGCTTAGAGTTGAGTCGGGTCTGATTCATCGGGGATGAACCAGAGATGTGTGAACATGTCCTACCGTTGAGAGCTAAGTGTGTGAACACGATTTGGTAAAGGTAGCGGTGAGAGGCCATGTAGGAGTACATGGTGGGTTGTCTCATTGCAGCCGTCTTCAGGAACAGAGTTCTGTGTTTGTGATCCATGACCAGGTACTACCACACATTGGGTTCCGGTAACTCGACCCCTCTCGACTTATTAATCAACATGATCTCTGTCCAGGAGTTGCAACTAGTTTCTGGTGTTTGTAGGTAGTGTTAGTAGTCTACCAAGTGGCACCCGGTACAGGTGGGCTTGGGACAGACTAGGCACAGTGGCACGGTGTACCAAGTGGCACTCGGATGGTGGGCTTGGGAACCCTGCTCACATCGTTTGGGGCCGTGAGCGACACCCCGGCCGGATCTCCTTGCGGATGGAACCCGAATAGGCGATAAACCTGGACTAGAGACTTGTTCGGTTAGTCAGGTCATGGCCGACTTCCTCGCCCGGCTTCCGCTTGAAGGTTGCCGAGGTACATGACGTGTACAGGGCGGTAAGTGGCGAGAGCATGTGTGAAGAAGTACACCCCTGCAGGGTTAACATCATCTATTCGAATAGCCGGATTCCTCGGATATGGAAACTTGGACCCCTTGCATAGTTCATAGACAAGTGAAAGTGGATACTCTAAAATACGCAAGATAAGCGTGAGTGCTATGGATGGCGTTCTCGTAGGGAGACGGGAGCGGATCCATAGTGGTGTATTGATATGGTGAATATGTGGACTCGTGTGCGCCACCTCAAAAGAGTTACTTGCAGTCGTAGTTCAGGATAGCCACCGAGTCAAAGCTGGCTTGCTGCAGTTAAACCCCACCATCCCCTTTGTTGATAATGATGCATATGTAGTTAGTTCTGATGTAAGTCTTGCTGGGTACATTTGTACTCACGTTGCTTAATTTATGTTTTTGCAGAGAGACTTCGGTCTCGCTAGTAGTTCCGCGTGGACTTCGACGTTTAGCTTGTTACCTCAGCTACGATCTTGTGCCCTCGGCAGGATCTGGTAGATAGTCAGGCTTCTCAGCCTTTTTCATTTATAGTTGTCTGTACTCAGACATGTTAAGCTTCCGCATGTGCTTTGACTTGTATGCTCTGATTGTTGGGTCATGAGACCCATGTTTGTAATATCTCACTCCTCGGAGCCTATTGAATAAATACTTGAGTCGTAGAGTCATTTTGTGATGCCATGTTGTATTGCACATATCGAGCATATTGTGTGTATGTTATTGAAATGCTTGGTATGTGTGGGATCTGACTATCTAGTTGTTTATCTTTAGTAGCCTCTCTTACCGGGAAATGTCTCCTAGTGTTTCCACCGAGCCATGGTAGCTTGCTACTGCTCCGGAACACTTAGGCTGGCCGGCATGTGTCCTTCTTCGTTCCTGTGTCTGTCCCTTCGGGGAAATGTCACGCGATGAATACCGGAGTCCTGTTAGCCCGTTACAGCCCGGTTCACCGGAGTCCTGCTAGCCCAGTGCTACAGCTTGGATTCACTCGCTGATGACCGACACGTTCGATGCTGGGTCATGGATGCCTGTCCCTGTAAGTTTGTGCCACTTTAGGTTTACGACTAGCCATGTCAGCCCGGGCTCCTTATCATATGGATGCTAGCGACACTGTCATATACGTGTGCCAAAAGGCGCAAACGGTCCCGGGTAAAGGTAAGGCGACACCCGTGGGAATACCGTGCGTGAGGCCGCAAAGTGATATGAGGTGTTACATGCTAGATCGATGTGGCATTGAGTCGGGGTCCTGACAGCATTGGTATCAGAGCTTGACTGCCTGTAGGATTACCAAGCCAAACTGGTCGAAGTTGAGTCTAGAAATGCTTTAGCTATATGTAAGGGAATTGATTGTGGGATGGAACGTAAGGCTCTTTTTACTCCTTATACCTTATGCCCTTCTGATCTGAGTCATCTTATCTTTTCTACGGGGTTAAGGAACTAGGCTATCTCTTCTTTCTATCAGGATCACATGTTACTAATCAGTAGACTTATAGATTGTTGGATTTAAGTCTCAGTTCAGTTCCTACGACTTCTGTATGTTAACTGTTGATCTCGGAACCTTGATATTGTGCTTCTGAGTGGCTATGCCACCATTTTTGTAGCATGTCTCCAATCTTTTGAGCATTTACAGCCGTTATGCTGTCCGAGTCATCCCAGGTTTCTAAATAGTCGGATGCATTTGCAAATTCCTTCCTCCCGTTTCAATGTTCCTTTGGGCCAAATTAACCACACTAATCGGTGAGTTGAGGTACTCTGTTGCCTTGACATATATGTTGGAGATATTATTATGACCCTAGGTGTCTCAGGTGATCATCTAGTAGTCTAGCCATGTTTGTGTCCCAGTGTGATGATTCTGGCCATCATTCTTGTAAGCATCCCGTGATGCCACTTAGTTAGTAGGCATTTCACTTCTGGGTTTTGAACCCGAGATTCACCCTACTTACTTCATGTTGATAGTAATTGCTAGCTCCTTTAGGTTATTAGTAACCTTTGCGATAGTCCTTGAAGTCCGTGGTATCTTCTTCTTCCAAATACCATGAACTACTTATGGCAGAAGTTCCTCGTTGAACTGAATAATCACAACCAGAGTGCTCTTGATGAGTTCTCCATTATATATTGTGGCTCTGCCAGTTCTACCTTTCTGCATGGGTTATCCGGAAGAAATATGTTGAACTTCGTTCGACATGCTAAACCATGCATCCACAACTCAGAAAATCTTATGTTCTTTTGAGTTGTCCCTCTTTGACTGTCTTCTGACCTCGTCTATCAATTGATAGTCAAGAGTATGCGTGCAATCGTTCATCGATACCTATTACTCTTGTGGTCCATCAAGCCATTCTATTCCAGAATGACTAGGAGAAATGAACTCCAGTACCTCATCCATATCTAGGATTGGGTCAAGGTAGTCATGCTCCGCAGATCAAAATGCCAGCCCAGCTTTTGATTCTGTTCTACCCTGAAGTATTACCGTCTTTATGTCAGGATTTTCATGAGGATTGCACCGGCTCTTGTGAATTCTTGATGTAGTGATATTTCTCGCCATTATTATTCACCCCTTGGTTCCGTGTTGTCGCAACCGGAATGCTGACAAGTGAATCGTGATGTGTGAATTCAATACTCCTAGCAACCTTGTTGCTTGGTAGTTAATGGACAATAAACCCCATTCTTAGCATGTTGATTTTTGAATCATCGCCCTAAGGTTGATCGTGCTACCTAGTCCATTCTCCTGGTTCACTCCTCGATCGATGAGTTAGGATTATTCCAAATCCTCGCTCCATTGATCATATCATCTTGCCCTGTAAAGCAAGATTGTTCTCGAGCTTAGTAACATATCGGTGGTTCGTGATTTTTCGATTATCTTCTCGGGAGTATCACCAGGTTGTCGCCTGACCGCTATGTTGATCTCGTGATCAAGATGGTCTCCTGTAAACCACCCCTTCTCCAAGAATCTGTGTGGGATACCCTTGAGCTAGTTGGTCAAGCTAAACAACAACCTGGAGAGTTGGAAGATAAAAGCTTGCCTAACTTAGTTCGTTCCAAAGGGATATTCTTGTGTAGTGTGTGTTGAAGAAAGATGATATCCTCATCAATTGGTCCTTGCGATCAATTGTATCTTACCCAAACCTTTGATTGAGTATGGGCTATCGTCAAATCAAATCAGAACCAACGATATTCGTAATGTTGTCTTACTCGTGGTTGATCCCTCGAGCATACACCATTAAATCCTTGGTATGACCAATACTATCACCGTGTTCACATGATGGTGGAAGTCCAGTGATATGGAAATTCCGATGAGTTGTTGTTGAGCCCATCAGCAGCATTTTGTCTCCCCCATGATTCATGTTGAACATCAACCTAGTGTTGGAAACTTTTATAGGCATTTTCTTCATGCCCCGTTCATGAAGTATATGTTTGGATGGAAGAAGTGACTTCCTTTGATTCACGTGCGTTTGATGTAAGTTGCCGCCGTGAATTCGAGAAAGCATGTTTTACCTCCTCTGGAACCATCCCAAGTCAGTTATGCACGTGCGAAGTATTCTGTGGTTTGATAGACTGATCATCTTCATTCCATATGTGTATCCTAGCACACCAAGCCACTGACTGATTTGTTCTAGGAGAAGGAGTTCTTTTTAAGAGCTAACCCGGGCTTAATCAAGAACTTTGATATCCTCGATGATGGTTCCCAACCAGAACTCGGTAGTGTTTTATTGTAAGACTACCATGTGATCATGCTTGTCTGGGACAACGTGTTCACATGTTTGTAGCAGAACCAGCTCATGTTTTGGATCTTGCTATCGTAGTTCATTTCCCGAGAATCTCGCAACGTCATCTCGTCGATTTGTGTTGCAAACTTTCATTTTTCTTCCTAGACTCGATGAGTCTGGAATATTCTGACACCAACCAGATCTGAGTCTCAGGCAGATATGATGGTTGGAACATTTCCCAAGAACTATAATATTGGTCCCTCGATAACCGGTAAAGTGAATGTCGTGGCCAACACACCCAGCCGGAAGACCTATTATTGTAGTATCTTGTTTGAGGAAGTTGGCCACCTTGCCATAAGGACTTCGTAGGATTTACTCCCTAGTTGTGCCTTATGATTTTTGTGTTCCGAAGTCCGACCTTTTACTTGATGTTCTAGATATCAAACCATATCTATGAATGGGATACACTAGCACATCAAGGAGAACATTAGAGGCGGAGTGCTAAATGTCTCTCGGTCGATCATCCAGATTTTATTTCCTTGGCTCCGCCAAGAGTGAAATCTGAGAAGGTGTTATCTTCGTTTGCATCTGCATCTTCCACCGGTATTCATCATGGTAGTATGTTGTGTTGCCAGGATCCTTGACACGGATGTTGGTAAAACCTTGATGATTGTGGAAATTCTCAAGTTCTTGAGAGCACGCATAAGCGCTACGTGTTATCATCGGCACTAACTGGGATTTCCTCTCAGTTTCCTCGGCAATGCTATGACCTTTTCAAACAGTGAATTCACTCTCTATTGTTGGGTTCTTCCCCAGTTACCAGAATCATTCCCAGCATTTGCATTTTGTTCCCAGCTTGCACCGCCAATGTGCCATTCTACCATGGGTCTCTTCCATTTCCGGTGGTAAGCAAATTCATCCATTACGTTGTCTTCAACAAGGTAATCCAAATCATCCAAGTCCGAGTATGCCATTCTACCGACCCCCGCCAATCGATTGCTGTGATTTGCCTTAGGCTGATATAGAGAGTCTCAATGATTTCTATATCAAAGGTAATTCTTTTTGCCACTTAAGATAATAATCTACGAATCACCCTCCTCCAGGATGTTTCGTCGTGGTATCATGGCAATTCAACTCCTTGCTACGTTGACAACCGATCGCCACATTCTTAAGTCTGGAATTGTTGTCTACCTAGTGAACCTCGTCACCTGCTCCACTCCATCCCTCTAGAGGTATGCTTCGTCTCTCAGCTCGAGAGATGTTGCTATGTCACATTCCGGGAGTTAATCCTGAGTTGTTCGACCTTCGAGAAGATCGATCCTTCTAGAGTTTTCCTTTCCTCTTCTTGTCATGATTAGCTGGAGTTCTCAGAGCAAGACGACAAGACAAAGATGGTGTTCAACTCAACGTTCATTTGAAGTGCAACCTGGATCGTGAAGATTGTACTAGTTTGCGTTTCCCCTTCATCCTACCCTACGCTTGAATCTCGAGACGAGATTTTTGTTTAGTGGGGGTGAGTTGTCACATCCCTAGTTCTGGCCTGATCTATGCTTGATTCCATGTGTGCATCATGTTTAAATTTTTGAAACCTGAACTGAGGAAATTTGGAAGCCTCAAAACCCTAAATAAAAGAAGGGCAAAAACCCTAAAAATCTCATTCATTGTTCCAAATGCTCTTCTTAAATGTTTGATAATTTTTGGCAAGGGTTCTGGTCCCAACCAAAATATTGAACATTTTTAAGGATTTATTTTTGGGACTTTGAATTTAAATCATTAGCTATTTGAATTTGAATTATATTCATATAATTAGAATATAATTTCAAATATCCCTGAAATATTTTATGAGCTTTTGGAAAAGTCCATCTAGCAAAATAAAAATATTCAGAGGAGCTTTTGGCATTGTTTGAATTATTTTTTAAATTCAAAACAGTGGCAAAATAAATTGAAAAACAAAACAGAAGAAAAATATGAAACAGAACAGAACTTACCTGGCGCCCACTTACGTGGCCCAGCTCCTCCAGCGGCCCAGCCCAGCCCATCTACCTCGCCGCTCGTCGTCTTCCTCTGCCAGTAGGCAGAGGCGAGGCGTGGCACGCGCCCGAGAGCCCCGGCCACCTCCTGCTTCGCGCTGGAGGCCGCCCTTCGTCCTAATCCACGCCACGGAGCGCCACGCAGCCCCTGGCTCTCTCTCACTCTCTCCCTCGCCTCATCCTCTCCTCTGCTCTCTCTCCCTCTCTGCCCGAGCGGAGCTCGTCGCCACCGACGCCGTTCCCCGCGGCCACAGCCACCCCCTCGCTCCCTCCTCGCATCCCTGAGCTCCGTCCCGACCCCATGAAGCTCTACCACGACGCATGCGACGCCGGGTGCCCTGTAGCCACGCCATCACCGCCATCTTCATCGCCACGGCCGGCGATCGCCGCCGTTCGATTCGCCGCCGACAGGACGTCCCCGAGCCCACTTAGCATCTCGTCCGACTCCCCGTGAGCTCCTCTTCTCTTCCCCTCACTCCGCGCACTTGATTTCGTCCCCTAGCTCCATCTTCCACCACGGCCGAAGCTCGCCGCTGCCGTGCCTCGTCGCCATCGTGGCCAGAGCCACTTGGCTCGAAGCCGGGCACACCATCGTGCTCCACACCTCACCAGGAGCACGTAGCACGCACCAACGCCTCCCCTAGCGCCCTGCATCGCCTAACCCGCCGTTGGCCGAACTCCGGCCGCCGCCTCCCTCGCCGCTGCCGACGCCACAGCTAACCCCAACTCCTCTGGCTTGCTCCATTGGATGCGCACGAGCTCGAGCTCCCTGTAGAACCCCTCCGCGCGTCGAATGGGCGCCGGAGCAGCCATTCCGGCGAGCCACCGCCGCGTCTGGTCGTTGCCGGCGGTTAGACGCCGGTGGATTAGCCCGGTTGACCAGGGATTTGACCCCCCTGGGTCACTGACGTGTGGGCCCGTCCCCTGCTAACTTTTGGTTAAGTTAATAACTAAGTTTAATTAAGCCACTGACTCACTGACATGCGGGCCCGGCCTGACTAATTAAACTAGGTTAGGTTTAAGTTAATTAGGATTAGCCGTAGTCACTGACCAGTGGGCCCCACTGGTCAGGTTTGACCCGGACCAGCCAGTTGACTCTGCTGACGTCACAGTGACGTGGTGCTGACGCCATAAATCATTATTGGAATTATTATAATTCAGAAATTCCAGAAAATTGTATAAACTTCTAAAATTCATAGAAATTCAACCGTAACTCCAAATTAAATAATTTATATATGAAAAATTATCAGAAAAATTCAAGGAATCCATCTGTACCATTTTCATGCATGTTAGAACAACTTATAGATGCTGTTTAGCAAAAATCATATAAAGGACATTTAAATAATCACATATGGAGTTTGAATTTGAATCTTGTATTCAAACCAACTTCATTTAATCTGTTGCTAGTTGCATTAGCTCAAAACACATTCATATTGCCATGTCATGAGCATGCATCATATTGTGCATTGCATTGATTGTATTTCTTCTTTGTTGTCGGTATCTGTTCCCTCCCGGTAGACGATGTTCCGACGTGGTGATCGTTGACACTGATGAAGACTCAATGTTATCTTCAGAAGTGCCAGGCAAGCAAAACCCCCTTGTTCATTCCGATAAAATCCCACTCTCTCGCTCCTGCTCTCTTTTACTACATTAGGACAACAACGATTCATCTGTTACTTGCTGCGGTAGTTGAACCCCTTTATCCTCTGCATGACCTGTCATTGCCACAGTAAATAGATGAAACCCACTAGCATGAGTAGGAGTTGTTGGAGCCCTGTTGTGCCTACTCATTCATGTTTGTTTGTCATGCCTGCTACTGCTTAGAGTTGAGTCGGGTCTGATTCATCGGGGATGAACCAGAGATGTGTGAACATGTCCTACCGTTGAGAGCTAAGTGTGTGAACACGATTTGGTAAAGGTAGCGGTGAGAGGCCATGTAGGAGTACATGGTGGGTTGTCTCATTGCAGCCGTCTTCAGGAACTGAGTTCTGTGTTTGTGATCCATGACCAGTTACTACCACACATTGGGTTCCAGTAACTCGACCCCTCTCGACTTATTAATCAACATGATCTCTGTCCAGGAGTTGCAACTAGTTTCTGGTGTTTGTAGGTAGTGTTAGTAGTCTACCAAGTGGCACCCGATACAGGTGGGCTTGGGACAGACTAGGCACAGTGGCACGGTGTACCAAGTGGCACCCGGATGGTGGGCTTGGGAACCCTGCTCACATCGTTTGGGGCTGTGAGCGACACCCCGGCCGGATCTCCTTGCGGATGGAACCCGAATAGGCGATAAACCTGGACTAGAGACTTGTTCGGTTAGTCAGGTCGTGGCCGACTTCCTCGCCCGGCTTCCGCTTGAAGGTTGCCGAGGTACATGACGTGTACAGGGCGGTAAGTGGCGAGAGCGTGTGTGAAGAAGTACACCCCTGCAGGGTTAACATCATCTATTCGAATAGCCGGATTCCTCGGATATGGAAACTTGGACCCCTTGCATAGTTCATAGACAAGTGAAAGTGGATACTCTAAAATACGCAAGATAAGCGTGAGTGCTATGGATGGCGTTCTCGTAGGGAGACGGGAGCGGATCCATAGTGGTGTATTGATATGGTGAATATGTGGACTCGTGTGCGCCACCTCAAAAGAGTTACTTGCAGTCGTAGTTCAGGATAGCCACCGAGTCAAAGCTGGCTTGCTGCAGTTAAACCCCACCATCCCCTTTGTTGATAATGATGCATATGTAGTTAGTTTTGATGTAAGTCTTGCTGGGTACATTTGTACTCACGTTGCTTAATTTATGTTTTTGCAGAGAGACTTCGGTCTCGCTAGTAGTTCCGCGTGGACTTCGACGTTTAGCTTGTTACCTCAGCTACGATCTTGTGCCCTCGGCAGGATCTGGTAGATAGTCAGGCTTCTCAGCCTTTTTCATTTATAGTTGTCTGTACTCAGACATGTTAAGCTTCCGCATGTGCTTTGACTTGTATGCTCTGATTGTTGGGTCATGAGACCCATGTTTGTAATATCTCACTCCTCGGAGCCTATTGAATAAATACTTGAGTCGTAGAGTCATTTTGTGATGCCATGTTGTATTGCACATATCGAGCATATTGTGTGTATGTTATTGAAATGCTTGGTATGTGTGGGATCTGACTATCTAGTTGTTTATCTTTAGTAGCCTCTCTTACCGGGAAATGTCTCCTAGTGTTTCCACCGAGCCATGGTAGCTTGCTACTGCTCCGGAACACTTAGGCTGGCCGGCATGTGTCCTTCTTCGTTCCTGTGTCTGTCCCTTCGGGGAAATGTCACGCGATGAATACCGGAGTCCTGTTAGCCCGTTACAGCCCGGTTCACCGGAGTCCTGCTAGCCCAGTGCTACAGCCTGGATTCACTCGCTGATGACCGACACGTTCGATGCTGGGTCATGGATGCCTGTCCCTGTAAGTTTGTGCCACTTTAGGTTTACGACTAGCCATGTCAGCCCGGGCTCCTTATCATATGGATGCTAGCGACACTGTCATATACGTGTGCCAAAAGGCGCAAACGGTCCCGGGTAAAGGTAAGGCGACACCCGTGGGAATACCGTGCGTGAGGCCGCAAAGTGATATGAGGTGTTACATGCTAGATCGATGTGGCATTGAGTCGGGGTCCTGACAGCGTTGGTATCAGAGCTTGACTGCCTGTAGGATTACCAAGCCAAACTGGTCGAAGTTGAGTCTAGAAATGCTTTAGTTATATGTAAGGGAATTGATTGTGGGATGGAACGTAAGGCTCTTTTACTCCTTATACCTTATGCCCTTCTGATCTGAGTCATCTTATCTTTTCTACGGGGTTAAGGAACTAGGCTATCTCTTCTTTCTATCAGGATCACATGTTACTAATCAGTAGACTTATAGATTGGTGGATTTAAGTCTCAGTTCAGTTCCTACGACTTCTGTATGTTAACTGTTGATCTCGGAACCTTGATATTGTGCTTCTGAGTGGCTATGCCACCATTTTTGTAGCATGTCTCCAATCTTTTGAGCATTTACAGCCGTTATGCTGTCCGAGTCATCCCAGGTTTCTAAATAGTCGGATGCATTTGCAAATTCCTTCCTCCCGTTTCGATGTTCCTTTGGGCCAAATTAACCACACTAATCGGTGAGTTGAGGTACTCTGTTGCCTTGACATATATGTTGGAGATATTATTATGACCCTAGGTGTCTCAGGTGATCATCTAGTAGTCTAGCCATGTTTGTGTCCCAGTGTGATGATTCTGGCCATCATTCTTGTAAGCATCCCGTGATGCCACTTAGTTAGTAGGCATTTCACTTCTGGGTTTTGAACCCGAGATTCACCCTACTTACTTCATGTTGATAGTAATTGCTAGCTCCTTTAGGTTATTAGTAACCTTTGCGATAGTCCTTGAAGTCCGTGGTATCTTCTTCTTCCAAATACCATGAACTACTTATGGCAGAAGTTCCTCGTTGAACTGAACAATCACAACCAGAGTGCTCTTGATGAGTTCTCCATTATATATTGTGGCTCTGCCAGTTCTACCTTTCTGCATGGGTTATCCGGAAGAAATATGTTGAACTTCGTTCGACATGCTAAACCATGCATCCACAACTCAGAAAATCTTATGTTCTTTTGAGTTGTCCCTCTTTGGCTGTCTTCTGACCTCGTCTATCAATTGATAGTCAAGAGTATGCGTGCAATCGTTCATCGATACCTATTACTCTTGTGGTCCATCAAGCCATTCTATTCCAGAATGACTAGGAGAAATGAACTCCAGTACCTCATCCATATCTAGGATTGGGTCAAGGTAGTCATGCTCCGCAGATCAAAATGCCAGCCCAGCTTTTGATTCTGTTCTACCCTGAAGTATTACCGTCTTTATGTCAGGATTTTCATGAGGATTGCACCGGCTCTTGTGAATTCTTGATGTAGTGATATTTCTCGCCATTATTATTCACCCCTCGGTTCCATGTTGTCGCAACCGGAATGCTGACAAGTGAATCGTGATGTGTGAATTCAATACTCCTAGCAACCTTGTTGCTTGGTAGTTAATGGACAATAAACCCCATTCTTAGCATGTTGATTTTTGAATCATCGCCCTAAGGTTGATCGTGCTACCTAGTCCATTCTCCTGGTTCACTCCTCGATCGATGAGTTAGGATTATTCCAAATCCTCGCTCCATTGATCATATCATCTTGCCCTGTAAAGCAAGATTGTTCTCGAGCTTAGTAACATATCGGTGGTTCGTGATTTTTCGATTATCTTCTCGGGAGTATCACCAGGTTGTCGCCTGACCGCTATGTTGATCTCGTGATCAAGATGGTCTCCTGTAAACCACCCCTTCTCCAAGAATCTGTGTGGGATACCCTTGAGCTAGTTGGTCAAGCTAAACAACAACCTGGAGAGTTGGAAGATAAAAGCTTGCCTAACTTAGTTCGTTCCAAAGGGATATTCTTGTGTAGTGTGTGTTGAAGAAAGATGATATCCTCATCAATTGGTCCTTGCAATCAATTGTATCTTACCCAAACCTTTGATTGAGTATGGGCTATCGTCAAATCAAATCAGAACCAACGATATTCGTAATGTTGTCTTACTCGTGGTTGATCCCTCGAGCATACACCATTACATCCTTGGTATGACCAATACTATCACCGTGTTCACATGATGGTGGAAGTCCAGTGATATGGAAATTCCGATGAGTTGTTGTTGAGCCCATCAGCAGCATTTTGTCTCCCCCATGATACATGTTGAACATCAACCTAGTGTAAACTTTTATAGGCATTTTCTTCATGCCCCGTTCATGAAGTATATGTTTGGATGGAAGAAGTGACTTCCTTTGATTCACGTGCATTTGATGTAAGTTGCCGCCGTGAATTTGAGAAAGCATGTTTTACCTCCTCTGGAACCATCCCAAGTCAGTTATGCACGTGCGAAGTATTCTGTGGTTTGATAGACTGATCATCTTCATTCCATATGTGTATCCTAGCACACCAAGCCACTGACTGATTTGTTCTAGGAGAAGGAGTTCTTTTTAAGAGCTAACCCGGGCTTAATCAAGAACTTTGATATCCTCGATGATGGTTCCCAACCAGAACTCGGTAGTGTTTTATTGTAAGACTACCATGTGATCATGCTTGTCTGGGACAACGTGTTCACATGTTTGTAGCAGAACCAGCTCATGTTTTGGAGCTTGCTATCGTAGTTCATTTCCCGAGAATCTCGCAACGTCATCTCGTCGATTTGTGTTGCAAACTTTCATTTTTCTTCCTAGACTCGATGAGTCTGGAATATTCTGACACCAACCAGATCTGAGTCTCAGGCAGATATGATGGTTGGAACATTTCCCAAGAACTATAATATTGGTCCCTCGATAACCGGTAAAGTGAATGTCGTGGCCAACACACCCAGCCAGAAGACCTATTATTGTAGTATCTTGTTTGAGGAAGTTGGCCACCTTGCCATAAGGACTTCGTAGGATTTACTCCCTAGTTGTGCCTTATGATTTTTGTGTTCCGAAGTCCGACCTTTTACTTGATGTTCTAGATATCAAACCATATCTATGAATGGGATACACTAGCACATCAAGGAGAACATTAGAGGCGGAGTGCTAAATGTCTCTCGGTCGATCATCCAGATTTTATTTCCTTGGCTCCGCCAAGAGTGAAATCTGAGAACGTGTTATCTTCCTTTGCATCTGCATCTTCCACCGGTATTCATCATGGTAGTATGTTGTGTTGCCAGGATCCTTGACACGGATGTTGGTAAAACCTTGATGATTGTGGAAATGCTCAAGTTCTTGAGAGCACGCATAAGCGCTACGTGTTATCATCGGCACTAACTGGGATTTCCTCTCAGTTTCCTCGGCAATGCTATGACCTTTTCAAACAGTGAATTCACTCTCTATTGTTGGGTTCTTCCCCAGTTACCAGAATCATTCCCAG
The DNA here is from genome assembly GCF_018294505.1 of Triticum aestivum. Lineage (NCBI taxonomy): Eukaryota > Viridiplantae > Streptophyta > Magnoliopsida > Poales > Poaceae > Triticum > Triticum aestivum. The sequence goes on along the minus strand of NC_057800.1, from coordinate 272,885,823 downwards.
CATTTGCATTTTGTTCCCAGCTTGCACCGCCAATGTGCCATTCTACCATGGGTCTCTTCCATTTCCGGTGGTAAGCAAATTCATCCATTACGTTGTCTTCAACAAGGTAATCCACATCATCCAAGTCCGAGTATGCCATTCTACCGACCCCCGCCAATCGATTGCTGTGATTTGCCTTAGGCTGATATAGAGAGTCTCAATGATCTCTATATCAAAGGTAATTCTTTTTGCCACTTAAGATAATAATCTACGAATCACCCTCCTCCAGGATGTTTCGTCGTGGTATCATGGCAATTCAACTCCTCGCTACGTTGACAACCGATCGCCACATTCTTAAGTCTGGAATTGTTGTCTACCTAGTGAACCTCGTCACCTGCTCCACTCCATCCCTCTAGAGGTATGCTTCATCTCTCAGCTCGAGAGATGTTGCTATGTCACATTCCGGGAGTTAATCCTGAGTTGTTCGACCTTCGAGAAGATCGATCCTTCTAGAGTTTTCCTTTCCTCTTCTTGTCATGATTAGCTGGAGTTCTCAGAGCAAGACGACAAGACAAAGATGGTGTTCAACTCAACGTTCATTTGAAGTGCAACCTGGATCGTGAAGATTGTACTAGTTTGCGTTTCCCCTTCATCCTACCCTACGCTTGAATCTCGAGACGAGATTTTTGTTTAGTGGGGGTGAGTTGTCACATCCCTAGTTCTGGCCTGATCTATGCTTGATTCCATGTGTGCATCATGTTTAAATTTTTGAAACCTGAACTGAGGAAATTTGGAAGCCTCAAAACCCTAAATAAAAGAAGGGCAAAACCCCTAAAAATCTCATTCATTGTTCCAAAATGCTCTTCTTAAATGTTTGATAATTTTTGGCAAGGGTTCTGGTCCCAACCAAAATATTGAACATTTTTAAGGATTTATTTTTGGGACTTTGAATTTAAATCATTAGCTATTTGTATTTGAATTATATTCATATAATTAGAATATAATTTCAAATATCCCTGAAATATTTTATGAGCTTTTGGAAAAGTCCATCTAGCAAAATAAAAATATTCAGAGGAGCTTTTGGCATTGTTTGAATTATTTTTTAAATTCAAAACAGTGGCAAAATAAATTGAAAAACAAAACAGAAGAAAAATATGAAACAGAACAGAACTTACCTGGCGCCCACTTACCTGGCCCAGCTCCTCCAGCGGCCCAGCCCAGCCCATCTACCTCGCCGCTCGTCGTCTTCCTCTGCCAGTAGGCAGAGGCGAGGCGTGGCGCGCGCCCGAGAGCCCCGGCCACCTCCTGCTTCGCGCTGGAGGCCGCCCTTCATCCTAATCCACGCCACGGAGCGCCACGCAGCCCCTGGCTCTCTCTCACTCTCTCCCTCGCCTCATCCTCTCCTCTGCTCTCTCTCCCTCTCTGCCCGAGCGGAGCTCGTCGCCACCGACGCCATTCCCCGCGGCCACAGCCACCCCCTCGCTCCCTCCTCGCATCCCTGAGCTCCGTCCCGACCCCATGAAGCTCTACCACGACGCATGCGACGCCGGGTGCCCTGTAGCCACGCCATCACCGCCATCTTCATCGCCATTGTGTGTTAGTCCCTCTGATCAGTTGTTGGACCTATTGTGTTATCAAAACTTTGATTTGGGTATGGGCTATCACCAAATCAATTCCGTACCAACGATGTCGTAATGTTGTCTTACTTGTGGTTGATCCCTCGAGCATACATCATTACATCTTTTGGCCTGATCAATGCTATCATATTGTTCACATAACCATGTAACCCCATCTTATGGAAATCCTGATAAATTATTGTTGAGCCCATCGACATTGTCTTTATCTCCTCCATGATTGATGTTGAACATTAAGCTAGTGTTGGAAACTTTTGAAAGCATCTCTTCATGTTAGCTCATGAAGCATATGTTGGATGAAAGAAGTGACTTCCTCTGATTCACGTGCATTTGGTGCAAGTTGCCGCAGTGAGTTCGAGAAAGTTAGTTTTGCTTCCTCTGGAATCATCCCAAGTCAGTCATGCACGTGTGAAGTATCCCATGGTCTGATAGACTGATCATCTTCATTCCATATGAATTCCATAGCACACTAAGCCACTGATTGACCTGTTCCAGGAGAAGGAGTTGTTGTGCTATCCTAGGTCATGCACAAGATTTCAATATCCTCAATAATGGTTCCCCACCAGAACTCGGTAGTGTTTTATTATAAGACTACTATGTGGTCATACTTGTCTAGGACAACATGTTCACATGTTGTAGCAGAACCAGCTCATGTTTTGGAGCTTGCTATTGCAGTTCATTCCCTGAGAATCTCGCAACGTCGTCTCGTCGATTTGTGTTGCAAACTTTCATTTTCCTTTCTAGACTCGATGAGTCTGGAATATCCTGACACCAACCAGATCTGAAGCTCAGGCAGATATGATGGTTGGAGCATTTTCCAAGAACTATAATATTGGTCTCTCGATAACCGGTAAAGTGGATGTCGTGGCCAACACATCCATCCAGAAGACCTATTATTGTAGTATCTCGATTGAAGAAAGTTGGCCACCTCCCCATGAGGATTTCGTAGGATTTACCTCCGTAGTTAATCCTTACGGATTCTTGTGCTCCCGAAGTCCGACCTTTTACTTGATGTTCTATATATCAAACCATATCTATGAATGGGATACACTAGCACATCAAGGAGAACATTAGAAGCGGAGTGCTATATGGCTCTCGGTCGATCATCCAGATTTTGTTCCCTTGGCCTCGCTAAGGTGAAATCTGAGGAAGTTTTATCTTCCTTTGCATCTGCATCATCCATCACCATTCATCATGGTGGTATGTTGTGTTGCCACGATCCTTGACACAGATATTGGTAAAACCTTGATGAATATGGAGATGCTCAAGTTCTTGAGAGCACACGCAAGCACTAGGTTTTACCGTTGGCGTTAACTGGGATTTGCTTCTAGTTTCCTCGGTTATGTTATAACCTTTTCAAACAGTGGCCTCACTCTCAACTGTTGAGTTCTTCCCTAGTTACCAGAATCATTCCCAACATTTGCATTTTGTTCCCAGCTTGCACCTCAGTAGTTGTTGTTCAGGATCATCTTCAAAAGTGGACCTACCATGGATCCCATCCATTTCCGATGATAAGCTAAATCATCCATTGCGTTGTCTTCAACAAGGGAGTCCACATCATCCTTTCTAGTCCAAGTATGTCATTCTTTTGAACTCCTTCAAATGATTGATTGTGATTGCCTTAGGCTGGTATAAAGAGTTTCAATGATCTCCGAATTATAAGTAATTCTTTTTGCCACTTAAGGGAATAATTATACGAGTCACCTTCCCCGAGGTATCACGTTACGAAATCATGGCAAATATCTCCTTGCTACTTTGAAATTCATGCTCCATCTTATTCGAGTATGGAATTGTTGCCTACCTAGTGAACCTTCGCCATCCGTTTCACTCCATCCCTCTAGGTGTATGCTTCGTGTCTCAGCTCGAGAGATGTTACTATGTCTCATTCCATGAGTTGATCTTGTGATCATTAAGATGATCCTAAGTTGCTCGAACCTCAGGAAGGTCGATTCTTCTTAAATTCTCCCTTTCCACTCATTGTCATGTTGGATGTAGTTCTCAACACAAGACGTCGAGATCAAGGTGATGCAATGAATCAACATCCCCGAGAAAGACATCTGGATCGTGAAGATTGTGTTAGGTTGTGTCCCTCTGTCTTCTTACCTCACAACTTGAATCTCGGGACGAGATTCTTGTTTAGTAGGGGTGAGCTGTCACATCCCTAGCTTCTGGTGTTGCCTACTGTTTGCATCTTGCTTGCATCATGTTTAAATTTCTGAAATTTGAATTGAGGATTGTTGAAACCTCAGAAATCTGATTAAAAGAAGGGCAAGCACCCTTTAAATAGCATTCTGTGAATCCAAAATGCCCTAAAAATAGTTTTGTGAATTTTGGCAAGAGTTATATATCACACCATAATTCTTGAACATTTTTAAGGAATTATTTGGTCTCTGAATTTAAATCAATAATCTATTTGAATTTGGGGATATATTCATAATATATAATGAATATATTTTCAAATGCTTTGAAATGTTTTATGTACTTTTGGAATAGTCCATAGAGGTAACATAAAATATCTTAGAATGTTTTGGCACTGTTTGAAATTATTTTGAATTTGAAAACAGTGGCAAAATAAAATGAAAAGGGAAACATAACAGAAAAATAAAAAAAGAACATAACTCACCTGGTCCACGTAACTGGTGGCCCAATAGAACCGGCCCAGCTAGGCCCAGCCCACTTACCTCCTCGCTCATCGTCTTCCTCTGCCAGTAGGCAGAGGCGAAGACGCACGCGCGCGCTGGGAGGCCTCCACCTCCTGCTTCGTGCTGGCAGCATCCCCGCGAGTCCAGCTGCTCGCCTGGAGACACCCGACACCCCCTGCACCTCTTCCCTCTCCCCTGGACCTCTTCCCCTCCTCTGCTTTCTCGGTGCAGCACCACCAAACACACCCGCCGCCGCCGACGAGCACCACCGCCGCCGCCGGTCACCCCTCACCCTTCCGCCGAGTCCAGAAGAACCGCCAGAACCTTCTCGTCCTCCCAACCGAGCTACTAGACGCCAGGAGGCCCTGCTTCATCGTCATCGTGGTCATCTTCAACCTCGGGCACCCAAGCCCCTCGCCGTCGATTCGCTGCACTCCGACCGCCCTCGAGCCCACTGACCCTCCAAACGGACTCACGGTGAGCCCCCGAGTCGTTTCCCCCTTCTCCCCTGGTCGCTTTTGACCTCTAGGCCATAGCCCCGTCTTGGCCAAGAATTCCACGCCGCCGGCGATGTCGCCGCCGTCACTGTAGCCACTGAGGCTCGAAACCGAGCACGACACCGTGCTCCTAGCATCTTCAGGAGCTCAGTGAGCCCCTTAGCCAGCCCTCCCATCCTCTGTGGCCTCGCCCCGCTTGAACCCGTAGCTCTGGCCGCCGCAGTTGCCATCGCCACCGCCACTATAGTGCCCCCCAGCTGCTGCCACTGGCCGCAATGGATGCGAGCGAGCCTAGGCATCTCGTAGAGCCCCTCCGCCGCTCTTTTGGTTGCCGGAGGGCGAAACCCGGCACTCTCCGCCATCTCTGGCTCCGCCGGCGACGAGCCACGGGTCAACTCTGGCGAGTTGACCCGGGTTTGACCCTGTTTGACCACCCTGGGTCACTGACGCATGGGGCCAGCCCTGCTAAGTAAACTAGGTTAGTGTTAATTATTTAGTTAGTTAAATAGCCTCTGACATGTGGGCCCAAGCCTTAACTAAACTAGATTAGGTTTAGTTTAATTTTAATTAACCTTGTTAGTTAGCTGTGTCACTAACGTGTGGACCCCACACGTCAGTTTTGACCTGGACCGAGCCGTTGACCTGCTGACGTAATTGTGAGGTCATGCTGACACAATAATTCCTTTCTGGAATTTAAATAAATCTTAAATGATTTATTATTTTCAGAAAATATCCGAAACTTTGGAAAATCATAGAAATTAATCTATAGCTCCAAATGAAATAAATTATATATGAAAAATTATCAGAAAAATTCAAGGAATCCATCTGTACCGTTTTCATGCATGTTTGAGCAAGTTAACCTCACTGATTAGGATGAAACATGATTAGGGCAAATTTCATAATAGGTTTGGAGTTGGAATTTGATATAGTTTTGAATTCCACTTCAATTAAAATGACTTTCTGTTGCATTAGCCCAAAACACATTCATATTGCCATGTCATAGCATGCATCATATTGTTGCATATCACCATGTGTTGATTGTGTTCTTTCTCAGTTGCCGGTGTTTGTCCCCCCTCAGTAGACGTTGATCCAGCGATGAATTTGATGACACCGATGAAGAGATATACTATCTTCAGAAGTACTAGGCAAGCAAAACCCCCTTGTTCATTTCGATACAATCCCACTCTCTCGCTCCTTCTCTCTTTTACTGCATTAGGACAACATCGATTCAACTGTTACATGCTGCGGTAGCTGAACCCCTTTTCCTCTGCATGACCTGTCATTGCCACAGTAAATAGATGAAACCCACTAGCATGAGTAGGAGTTGTTTGAGCCTGATGTGCCTACTCATTCATGCTTGTTTGTGATGCCTGCTATTGCTTAGAGTTGTGTCAGGTCTGACTCATCGGGGATGAATTGGAAAGTTGTGAATATGTCCTACTGTTGAGAGCTAAGTGTGTGAACATGATTTGGTAAAGGTAGCGGTGAGAGGCCACGTAGGAGTACATGGTGGGTTGTCTCATTGCAGCCGTCCTCAGGAACTGAGTTCTGTGTTTGTGATCCATGAACAGTTACTACCACACATTGGGCTCCGGGCGCTCCAAGCTCTCTCGACTTATTAACCATCTCGATCTCTGTCCAGGAGTTGCAACTAGTTTCTGGTGTTTGTAGGTAGTGTTAGTAGTCTACCAAGTGGCACCCGGTACAGGTGGGCTTGGGACAGACTAGGCACAGTGGCCCGGTGTACCAAGTGGCACCCGGATGGTGCGCTTGGGAACCCTGTACACATCGTTTGGGGCCGTGAGCGACACCCCGGCCAGATCTCCTTGCGGATGGAACCCGAATGGGCGATAAACCTGGACTAGAGACTTGTTGGTTAGTCAAGTCGTGGCCGACTCCCTCACCAGGCTTCCACTTGAAGGTTGCCGAGATACACAACGTGTACATGGTGGTAAGTGGCGAGAGCGTGTGTGAAGAAGTACACCCCTGCAGGGTTATCATTATCTATTCGATAGCCGGATTCCTCGGATATGGAAACTTGGACCCCTTGCATAGTTCATAGACAAGTGAAAGTGGATACTCTAAAACTCGCAAGATAAGCGTGAGTGCTATGGATGGCATTCTCGCAGGGAGACGGGAGCGGATCCATAGTGGTGTATTGGTATGGTGAATTTGTGGACTCGTGTGCGCCACCTCAAAAGAGTTACTTGCAGTCGTAGTTCAGGTTAGCCACCGAGTCAAAGCTGGCTTGCTGCAGTTAAACTCCACCACCCCCTTTGTTGATACCGATGCATATGTAGATAGTCCTGATGTAAGTCTTGCTGGGTACATTTGTACTCACGTTTGCTTAATTTATGTTTTTGCAGAGAGACTTCAGTCTCGCTAGTAGTTCCATGTGGACTTCGACATTTAGCTTGATACCTCAGCTACGATCTTGTGCACTCGGCAGGGTTTGGTAGATAGTCAGGCTTCTCAGCCTTTTTCATTTGTAGTTGTCTGTACTCAGACAAGTTAAGCTTCCACATGTGCTTGTTGCTTGTATGCTCTGTATGTTGGGTCATGAGACCCATGTTTGTAATATCTCGCTCCTCGGAGCCTAATGAAGAAATACTTGAGTCGTAGAGTTATGTTGTGATGCCATGTTGTATTTACACATGTCGAGCATATTGTGTGTATGATTGAAATGTTTGGTATGTGTGGGATCCAACAACCTAGTTGTTTATCTTTGGTAGCCTCTCTTATGGGGAAATATAGTCTTGTGCTTCCATGATCCATAGTAGTCCGCTACAGCCCGGTTCACCGGAGTCCTGCTAGCCTAGCACTACTGCTAAGGACACTTGACTGGCCGGCATGTGTTTCACTTCGTTCCTGTGTCTGTCCCTTCGGGGAAATGTCACGCGGTGACGTCTGGAGTCTTGCCTAGCCTGCTACAGCCCGGTTCACCGGAGTCTTGTTAGCCCAGTGCTACAGCCCGGATTCGCACGCTGCTGACCGACATGCTCGATGTTGATTCATGTATGCCTGTCCCCGTAAGTTAGTGCCACTTTTGGTTCACGACTAGTCATGTCGGCCTGGGTTCTCTGTCATATGGATGCTAGCGACACTATCATATACGTGAGCCAAAAGGCGCAAACGGTCCCGGGCCATGGTAAGGCGACACCCGTGGGAATATCGTTTGTGAGGCCACAAAGTGATATGAGGTGTTATCGGCTAGATCGATGTGACTTGGAATCGGAGTCTTGACAATGACCCACATATTTATAAAGAAGGAGTAGATGGTATTATTAGATGTTGTGTACCTGAGCATGAACAGGGAGAAATCCTACGGAAATGTCACTCCGAAGCTTATGGAGGGCATCATGCTGGAGATAGAACTCCTCACAAGGTATTGCAATCTGGATTTTATTGGCCTACTCTCTTCAAGGATGCCAATAAGTTCATCTTATCTTTTGATGAATGTCAAAGAATAGGTAATATCAGTAAGCGTCAAGAAATGCCTATGAATTATTCACATGCTGTTGAACCATTTGATGTTTGGGGATTTGATTACATGGGACCTTTTCCTTCCTCTAATGGGTATACACATATTTTGGTTGTTGTTGATTATGTTACTAAATGGGTAGAAGTTATTCCAACCAGTAGTGCTGATCACAACACCTCTATTAAAATGCTTAAGGAAGTTATTTTCCCAAGGTTTGGAGTCCCTAGATATTTAATGACTGATGGTGGTTCACATTTTATTCATGGTGCTTTCTGTAAAATGCTTGCCAAGTATCATGTTAACCATAGAATAGCATCACCTTATCATCCTCAGTCTAGTGGTCAAGTTGAACTTAGCAATAGAGAAATAAAATTAATTTTTCAAAAGATTGTCAATAGGTCCAGGAAGAATTGGTCTAAGAAATTAGATGATGCACTTTGGCCTCATAGAACAGCATATAAAAATCCTATGGGTATGTCTCCTTATCAAATGGTTTATGGGAAGTCTTGTCATTTGCCTCTTGAGTTAGAACATAAAGCATATTGGGCTGTCAAAGAGCTTAACTATGATTTTAAACTTGCTGGTGAAAAGAGGTTATTTGATATTAGCTCACTAGATTCTAAGAAAAAGTTAAAAGATGGCTTGACAAAAGAATCCAAAAGCATGAGTTTAAAGTCGGAGAATATGTTCTTTTGTACAACTCTCATTTTAGATTCTTTGCAGGAAAACTCCTCTCAAAATGGGAAGGCCCCTATGTTATCGAGGAGGTTTATTAGTCTGGAGCCATCAAAATAAATAAGGTTGAAGGTACTAACCCGAAGGTTGTAAATGGGCAATGAATAAAACATTATATCTCAGGTACACCCATTAATGTTGAATGCAATATTATCCCAACTATGGCACCGGAAGAACACATAAAAGAGTCCTTTCGGAACACTCCAGAATCGTGAAAATAAGGAGGTACGTGATACGGTAAGTAAACGGAATCCGAAAAATCTGCAAAAATATTTTTTGTCATTTTTGGAATATTTAAAAAAATAGAAAAATAAGAAACTACCAGGAAGCGTACCCTGGTGGGCACAAGACACCAGGGCGCGCCAGGCCAGGTGGGTTATGCCCACCCGGGACACCTTCCGGACTCTAATTTTTCTTCTGTTTGCTTGTTTCTCAAGATAAAAAATCTATATATACTTCCCGAACCTGTTAACCACCGTATCATGAAGAAATCTTCTATTCTCTTTTCTTGTTGTTTTCGGTCAGATCTGTTGAGCCAAGAATCATGTCTTCATCTTCCTCCAACAATGTGGAAGAGGATGCTTGGTTGATGAAGATCGAGCTGAAGAGAGAAAATGCCCCGGTATCGTATCATCCCACTATCTTTTTGCCTTTACTTATTTTAGTTCAATCTTTTGCTTTAGATGAATGAAAGTTTAGTTCGATTCTTTCTTTTCAAGAGTTTGCTTAGTGCTCTATCCTTGTAATCGTGTGCAAGACATATAATAAAGGTAGTTTGAGCTTTTGCTTTGTTTACTTTCATGTTGCAAATAAAAGTAAAAGAGAAAGGAAATAAATAAAAGAAAGGGAATAAATCAGAAAGAACATATGCTAATCTTATGCTAGGTGATGACACCACATAAGGAAAAGTATAAGTAGACAATTTTATTAGAGATTGACAAACATAGCATTAGTCAATGATGCAACTTATGAAAGAATTAACAAGGAAGAGAAGATTCACATATAAATATACTATCCTAGAAATCTTTTGTGATTGTGAGCCCTCATCAAAATATTATATGCCAAAATTGTTGACGTTGGACAAGGAAGAGAACCTAATGATTTATGTTTGTTCATATTCACATAGAAGTCATATTGTCATAGATCCTTTAACATGTGGTGCTTGCCCCTATCTTTGCTGGCCAAAAATTCTGCACTAAGTAGAAATACTACTTGTCATCAAAAACCCTTAAACCCAAATCTTATTTTCAAGAGTCCACCACACCTACCTAGGGATTGAGCAAGATCCCTCAAGTAAGTTGTCATCGGTGCCGAAGAAAGGCTGAAGAAAACAACTACCAAAGTGATTGGTAGCCATCAATGATGGTTAATGATGATGATGATGATGATGATGATGATGATGACGATGAAGAAGAAGACGGGGAGGAGGAAGAAGACGAGGAGGTGGAGGAGGAGGAACCAGCTGCACCCCCTGCTAAGTGTCACAAGCTAATGGCAGATGGCACGAAGTCTGCAGGTGCACCTTCCAAGTCCAAGGCCAAGCTAAGGCTGCTGCTCCCAAGAGATCCACAAGAAACATCCCTCTTGCTGAGAAGAACAAGGCCCTGGTGTCAGAAGTTCAAGAGGATGAAGAGCCACAAGTGCTCAGGAAGTTGAAGCCAAAGATTCTAGATCATGATGATGGACATCAAGTGGCTGAAAACATGAAGCTGAGGAAGGACAGTGGACTGACAGAATGGAGGAAAGTTGATCCACATTCTGCAAGGAGGAGAACAACATGTGACTATCATTTCCATACGAGAGAAGAACAAGACATTTATGAAACAATGCTGCTTGACAAGAAGCCCATCATAAGAAACATGGAATGGGTGGATTAGAAGTACATAGATGCCAACGAAGACTACTTCCCCCATGTTCATGAGAGCTTCAAGTAGACAGGTGTTGATGCTTTAGTTGGACAAAACCTCACAAAGTGGAATGATGAGATGGTGATGCAATTTTATTCCACATCACACTTCTATCCAGATCGGAGAATTGTGTGGATGACTGAGGGCACTAGATACCAGTCATCAATCACTGAGTGGGCTGCTCTCATCAAGGCTCCAAAAGAAGATGAAAATAACATATCTGCTAGAAGCAACTCTAAGAATTGAGCAAAGTCTGGCCAACTTAGCCAAGAATCAGGAGAGCCTAGAGCGAATAGTGGGAGACAAAATGTATAATCTTAATGTCAAGGTCATAGAGATACAATGTATTGTGGAGAAGCCGAGAGATGATGCTGAAGATGGGAATGAGGACACTACCACTGAGAGATGTTAGGTTGTGCCAAGGGCATCAAGATCTTCAGGTGTGCCAATTGCAGACAAGAGGCCTACTCACTCTGCACCCGCAGCCACTACCATAGTGCCACCCCCAGTGTCAACTCCACCTGCTCAACAGACAGCAGCTGAGGCATTTGCAGAAGCAGTTCTCTCAACGTCGTCTATGCACACCGGAGCAACCAGCCAGAAGACCACTTTAGGAGTTCCTAGAGATCATGCCAGGAGTGTCGTATGGCACTATACTTTTTCAAGATTTTTGGTAACTTGTTGTCAAAGGGGGAGAAAATGTATAGATCATAGGCTGAGAGAGAGAGAGAGAGAGAGAGTCTCATTATTTTGCTTGTTGTATTTATTTGTAGTTGCTACCTTGTTCTTTTGGTTTGTACTACTTATTGTTTGATGCTCGTGAGATACTTTGCATGGTTGTAAGTTTGATTGTATTATGCTTAATGTGTGATATATGCTTATCTCTATGATTATTTGTGTATGATCATTCACTTATGTATTTGGTGATGCATTCGTGTTATTTCACTCTTATCATTTTGTGTGCTCCACTAAGATGTATGTTACATGGAAGAGTGACCCATGATCCTAATCGATTGTGCATTTCTGTTCAAACGCAAATTTTAAATAATGCACAAATTTAGGGGGAGCTCTTGCTTATCACATACTTCTCAAAGTGACGATGTATTTCATTCATTCTATCATTTGTCAAAGCTTTGATCTATATGTTGTCAACAATTGTCAAAATGGGAGAGATTGTAAGTGCAACTAATCCCCAGGTGGTTTTTGTAATTCATAACAACATATAGCACATTTAACTAATATCCATTAAAGATAAATATTTCAGGAAGTTCAATGAATGGCATGGCATGGACCAGAGATGTGCACCCCTCAAAATGCTACGGAAAAATATTGGCAAAATCTCAAGACTCCTCATTTTCATTTTAGTGATTCAAGATCACATTGACTCCATAGGAAAGCCAATACTATTAAGAGGGGATGAGGTGTTGCTTAATGGCTTGCTTGCTCAAATGCTTAGTGATATTGCTCCAAAACCCTCAGCCACTTTCTCCATCAAAATATGTCAAAACCCTAAACTCCAACTCGGCCCCACCGATATTTCATACTTGGAGCCACCAAGTTCATACGACATAGCCATAGCCAGAAACCCTAACAGCTCGGTCTCACCGATACGGGTCTCGGACTCACTGAGATGGCCTTTCCAACTCTCTGTTATCTATTGCAATTATTTTGGTCTCACCGAGATGGCTTGACCAACTCTTTGTTGCCTTATTATGTCACTTCAGTCTCACCGATTTGATGCAGTCGGTGCCATCGAGATACGGTTTCCCCTAAGTGCTACCACATCGGTCCCACTGAGTTGTTCCAGTCGGCCACACCAAGATTCCTAACATTCACATTTTTGAACCAATCGGTGCCACCGAGTTTAACCTTTCAGTCCCACCGAGATGATTCAAATGTACGTAACGGTTGTATTTTGTGTGGGGGCTATATATACCCATCCAACCCCTTCTCCATTTGTGAGAGAGCCATCAGATCGTGCCTACACTTCCACCATACATTTTTTGAGAGAGAACCACCTACTCATGTGTTGAGATCAAGACATTCCAATCCTACCACAAGAATCTTGATTTCTAGCCTTCCCCAAGTTGTTTTCCACTCAAATCATCTTTCCACCATAGCCAAATCTGAGAGAGAGAGAAAGAGAGTTGAGTGTTGGGGAGACTATCATTTGAAGCACAAGAGCAAGGAGTTCATCATCAACACACCATCTATTACCTTTTGGAGAGTTGTGTCTCCTAGAGTGGTTAGGTGTCGCTTGGGAGCCTCCGTCAAGATGTGGAGTTGAACCAAGAAGTTTGTAAGGGGAAGGAGATCGCCTACTTCATGAAGATCTACCCGAGTGAGGCAAGTCCTTCATGGGAGATGGGCATGGTGGGATAGACAAGGTTGCTTCTTAATGGACCATTTCTGGGTAGAGCCCTCCGTGGACTCGCGTAGCCGTTACCCTTTGTGGGTTGAAGTCTCCATCAACGTGGACGTACGATAGCACCACCTATCGAAACCATGGAAAAATCCATGTGTCTCCATTGTGTTTGCCTTCTCCAAACCCTTCCCTTTACCTTCATATGCAATGTTTTACTTTCCGCTGCTATTCTCTTAGAATTGCATGTGTAGGTTGATTGCTTGATTTGTGCTAATTGCTAAAATTTGCCTACAACAAAAATTGGGAAAAGGATAGATTTTTATTTGGTCAAGTAGTCTGATCACGCCCCCCTAGACATACTTTCGATCCTACAACAATTCATCATATCCCAACAAACACACCACAAAAAGTCATTACGTCAAGTAGATCTCCAAGAATACCAAGGAGAACATTGTATAGTAGATCAAAAAGAGAGAAGAAGCCATCTAGCTACTAAGTACAAACCCGCAGGTCTATGGTATACTACTCACGCATCATCGGAGGGGCAACAAGGATGATGAAGAACCCCCTCCGTGATCGTTTCCCCCTTCGGCAAAGTGCCGAAAAAGGCCTCTAGATTGGATCTCATGGTTCTAGAACTTGCGGCGGAAAAAAAAGTATTTCATGGACTCCCCTAGTGTTTTGGGGATTTTAGAGTATTTATAAAGGCGGAGGTAGGTCAAGACGGTGCCCATGGGCCCCACTACCCTCCAGAGCGCGCTAGAGGCCCCTGGCATGCTCTGGTGCCTAGTGTGCCCCACATTCATCTTCTCGTGGCCTCCAGAGGCTTCAAGTGTCTCTTATCAGCAAAAAAACTCCAAAAAGTTTCGTGGCATTTGGACTTCGTTTGGTATTGATATTCTGCAAAGTAAAAAACAAGCAAAAATAGCTACTGGCACTAGGAACTAAGTTAATAAGTTAGTCCCAAAAAATGATATAAAGTTTCTTTTAAATGTATTTAAAACATCCAAGATTGATAATATAATAGCATGGAACAAAAATTATAGATACGGTGGAGATGTATGAGGTGACCATGTTTTCTAGATTACATGCTTGATATAGACTCTAGACATTTATGGGAGTAGTTGCTATCAATTTTGTTGAGTTTGGTTAACTTTTATTTTGAGTCATTAAAAATTTCAGGAAAAGAAAATGCTCAAGTGGAGATTAAGAGGATCTTAGAGGCGGAGTCCAAAGGAGTCTCCGAAGCCCAAATACCATCTTCCTCGCGCAGCTGAGGTTTGCCGTGTGAATGGTCGTGCGACACTTTCTTGAGGGATGTGTGAATTCTCGACGACTTTTATCACTTGGCGAACAATGCCGGCATCATCCGCTTCCTCGAAGATAAGTATGATCAGTACCTTCTCCTCACAAATACTTACATGCAAAGTTTTCCTTTCCACTATAGGGCAGAGCAAACCACTGTTACATTCAACTTATATGATATCCCTAGGGCGATGACAATTGGTGAGTCTTGTGAGGTTTGCTTGACTCCATATGAGGGTAGCCCCATAGAACCACATCCTCGTGATGTTGCGGATTTTATATCCGTAGTTACTGTGGGGGATAAAGTGATGGTTATCGACTAGAGGTGGGTGAATAGGCGATTTTTATGGAAGTATTCAAAAACACGTGGTCTTTGAAGACAAACAATATAAATGAACCTATTGATATGCAGCGGAAGGTAGACTAGACTAGACAAGCCATTGTCAAGATTGCAATGAAGTGAAAGCACGAAGACTATGAGTAACTAGGTAGTAAGGATTAGGACGGAAGACAATATGAAGCCAAATAGTAAATAGTCTTCACACAATGAAGTCAATCAGATCATACAGGCAAACAATGACTTCATGAAGACAAACTTTAAAGTAAAGGAAAGTGAAGGATAGAACCAGTTGCTTGGTGAAGACAGGGATTTGGTAGACCAGCTCCAGTTGCTGTGACAACTATACGTTTGGTAAGGGAGGCTGAGATTCAACTCAAAAGACCATGTCTTCACCTTATTCCCCTTGAGCTAAGGGCACCCTGTCCTCGCCCAACCACTCTAGTAAGTCTTCAAGGTAGACTTCCAAACCTTCACAGACTTCGTTCACCGGCAATCCACAATGACTCTTGGATGCTCAGAACGCGACGCCTAACCGGCTGGAGGATTCACAGTCGTCAAGTGTAACAAGTCTTCAAGTCACGCAGACAGAAAGATTTCAGTGATGCCTAGCACTCTTTGGCTCTGGGTGTTTAGGGCTTTGTCCTCGCAAGGATCTCTCCCAAATGCTTCGGAGGTGGGTTGCTCTCAAATGACAAAATCCGTGTAGTAACTCTGAGCAGCCACCAATTTATGGTGTAGGGGTGGGCTATTTATAGCCAGGAGGCAACCCGACCTGATTTTTCCGAAATGACCCTGGGTCACTAAGGAACTGACACGTGTCCAACAGTCAGATTTCAAACACATGCGGCGGCTTGACTTGGGCTACAAGTAAATCTGACTCATCCAGCTCTGGATAAGATTTGCTCTCATTGTCTTTGCTCAAAGACATAGGATTTGGCTGAGCATCACATCAGTCACTCTTACTTTGTTCACTTGGACCCCACTTAACAGTATGATGGTTCCTATGACTCAACAAAGAAGAAACAGAAACTACGAAACAACTATGTCTTCGCACTCCATAGTCTTCACGTGAATGTCTTCTCATGTCATAATCTTCATTGTGAATATCTTAACTGATCACCATTGTCTTCAATGTCCTCACGCATTTTAGGGGTCATATCTGGTAGGTAAACCGAATCAATATGGGACTATTACCCATGTTATCCTGCAATTCTCACAAACACATTAGTCCCTCAACCAAGTTTGTCGTCAATACTCCAAAACCAACTAGGGGTGGCACTAGATGCACTTACAATCTCCCCCTTTCTGGTGATTGATGACAAACTTGTTGAATTTCTCAACAGGGATAAAAGTATGTGAAAGTTAATGATTAAGGCTATGTCTTCATAAGTAGTAAAAGGCGCCCCCTGAAGATGTGCATATAAGTAGTTTGCTTTCGAATGCAAATGCACATGGCAGGTTTTACTTTGTGGAGATCCTCTTCAACTTATGAAGACAGTTCATCATGCATATAAAGAGATAACGAAGATAATGCCATGCATAATGAAAAATGGACGTCTGTAGAATGACTTCATGCGGAATTTATCATCGCATCACAACGTAGCAGAAAAAGTAGCAGACGACCATCGAGTTTAAGTGTTACAACTCAAAGTACCAAATGTTTCAAAAGATGAGAGTTGTAAAGACTTAGCAAAAATAATGCAACCACCCATAAGGACCCGCTTGAAGACTATCAACTCATAAGCTTCTCCCCCTTTAGTTAGTAATGACCAAAAAGGTTTGAAGACATGGAGTATCTAATCGTTCCCAGATGGAGTAGACGATGGAGCAGGGTCGACGTTGGAGTTAGGTGGTGCAGACGGGCCTGACGCAGTGTCGAGATGAAGTGCAGCCATGGTTGGTGGAGTGGTGTCGTCTTGTTCATCGATGACTCTCGCAACAACAGTTGCAGCCGAAGACAAATGTTCAGAGTCTTCAATAGACAAAGTGCGACACCAACTTGCATTCTGAGGAGGCCTGGAGTCAAACTTGAAGTGTTCGGTGAAGCCATCTTCGCGAAGATCGTCTTTAGAGCAGAGCATTGTGAGGCTCTTCCAGGACTGCCTACAGGATTCATGGGCAACAAACGAGTTCTTGGTGGCCAAGTTTCGAATGTGATTGACATCCACCAAGATACTATGCATCTGACACTTTAGCCAGTCATGATGCTTATCCTGCTTCTGATGCAAGGCCACAAGAATATCTCAGTCGTTGAGTACATGAGAACGCTTCCGAGGCCTTTGGGCAATCATACTTGCAGTGGCTTCGGTGTTGCCATGATGTGGCACTCTCATATTTCCAGCCAGAGGATATGCGGGGGTTGCAGCATTGGGGACTAGAATTCCTTCAATTGGCTGCGAGAAACTATGATGTTCAGCATTGTGAAGATGGAGTGGCTCCTTGGCAGGCTCAGGGTCGATGGCTTCAACTGACATATCAACCTTAGGCAGAAAAACGACATGGTTGTGTGCTGAAGGCTGATAGTCAATGGTAGAGTGGAGCTTAATCAAGCGCATCACCCATGGAGCATAGAACATCAGGCCAAACAGATCAATCCCAGAAGCAACAAGTTGTCTGATGAAGAAATCCTGGGTGTTGAATCTGATGCCATTGATGATATAGAATACCAAAGTCTTCATGGCTCCTTCAAGTTTGGCTTTAGAAGAGTGTCCCTTGATCATCCATAGAGTACGCCTCAGAATGTGGTATACTGTGGGTGGCAAGTACTCGAGGTCCTTTATGAAAAATTCCTTTGGGTACTCAACATCTTGTGGCAATGGCTTCATCATACTGAGCATCTGACTCATATTTGGTTTGTTCCTCTAAAAGATACTCTGCTTTTCCTCTCTGTGACACTGACAACCAGGATCGTATAACTCAACCGGAGTGGGCAGGGAAGTAAGCTCGATAATGTCTTGAGCTTTGGCTTCATGATGCACATCGCCTGACATCCACTCAAGGACCCAAGTCTTCGGATCCCTGTTGTAGCCACGAATATGAAGTGTGGCATAGAACTGCAGTAGAAGCTCTTCATTCTAGTGCTCTTTATCTATCAAAAATGGTAAAAGACCAACATCCTTAAAGCAGTCAAGCGCTTCTTCAAGACAGGGCATCCCAACAATAGCTTCACAATCCAGATGCATGTGTGGAAAGATTCTCTCTTGATTGTACACAATGCAGGAGTAGTAGCTTCGCTGATGATGGCTCCAAAATCGATCGGAGGAGATCTTTGGCTGCGTGTAGGGATTCTTCGCACTATCAAAGAAGGTGTTATGTGCTCTGAAGTTGTGCACGATGAAAGAACCCGGTGTAGTTGCAGCACCTGGAAGCCTTGGCAGTCGTGGCTTGGGCTTCTGAACATGAGGCCTCTGCTCCACATGATAGTCATACTGTGGTCTAGGAGTAGTGGGAGGAACCATAACGGGACATTTTACTATGGCAAGCTGTCCTCGATCAAAGGCCCGTGCCATGATGTGAGGCCTTGGAGGTGGAACGGTGACTTCAGCATCCACATGATCTTCAGGCTCCACATTGTCTTCAGCCATGACTGTGTCACTAGATTCAATAGTGTTGTTTGTGGCAGCCTCATTGTTTTCAACCTCCGTTTCTTCAATAACAAGAGGGTTGGGCACAATCAAATTCTTCTCGAGAATGACTTGATTAGTAGAAGGGGGTGTGGCAACTCTTTCTTCTTCTATTTCTTCTTTATCTTCATCGGCTGATGTAGCCGGAATGTCTTCAGCGACTTTAGCTTCAGACTCAGAGACATTCACAGTAGGAGTGGCTTCAGGAAACACTTGACGTGTGACCGAGCTTTGTTGCACTTCCCCTTATGGAATGCTCGAGATGGTGAGGGGGTGGTCTGAGCCATGTTGTTGTCGTCATCAAATACCAGAGTGGTGACTTGAGGAGTGGGTGTTCTTGGTGTCCCGTCATGTACTGGGGTGTCTTGCTAAGGGTGCTCAGCCCAGGAGTCATCCTGAGCAATTGGCATCAAAGGATGAACAATGCTGATAAGTTCACTATTCATAAGAACAGGTGATGATACCGACTGGGGCTGGAGCTGAGGAAGGACTACATCATCATCAACATTGTCTTCACGACCAATGTCTTCAGCTGCGTTGGGGTCAGCAGCTGGAACTTCTTCACTTGCATGAGCCTTTGTGGAAGCAGGCTCATGGATCACAAGACGACACTCTTGGATCACAAGATATGGGTTCAACATTGAGGGGTTCTTGGGTTGCAACACACTCTTTTTTTGAAGACTTTGATGCCTTTGTCTTCAATTTCTTCTAGGAGGGAGCATCATCAGATGTATCTTTGTGCTTCCGCTTCCTGGCTTCGACTTCAGCTGCCCTTGTTTTCTTCAGCTTTGAAGCTGCTGAGGTGACCTTAGGCTTCGAGCCTGTCATGCTGGCAGGGAAGACAATGTGAGGTTCTTCCTGCCTTGGTGCTTTAGATTGGGCTTCAGCAGACTTCTTCTTTGGCTTGGCAGCCATTCTAGGATCGATGCCAAGATGCCCAAGAGCATTGCGCTTTTTAGCTTCATTGTGTGCTTGAAGACAATTCTGCGCATAGTACTTCATGCACTCACGAGAGCCTTTGGCTTATTCCCTCTTCTTGTGAAACTCGGCCTTGAGGCATGTAGCATCTTCTTGAAGATCTGCACATCAGCCACACTGAGCTTGGCCATATTCTTCTTGAAATGATCCTTCACATAATCAATCTTGTTCTTGAGTCCAACAATTTTCTAAGCCAGGGCCAGTTCATTGGCAATAGCTCCATGGAACGTGACACTTATGTCCACCGGTAGCTGTAGGTCATCAATGTTGATGCTCTGGTCATCAGACCATTCATCGATGAAGTTGTTTAGAATGTCAACATCAAAGAGGGGCAGATCATTGAAGATGTCCGCCTCTTGCTTGCTCTTGATAAGGACCTCTAGAGCATTATCACCAAGATCTTCATCACTTGACAGATCAATGGTGTCTTCCTCGTTGCACAGAACGACAGCAGGAGTCATTTCATGCCCAGAAATTTTCTTGGGCTTCTTGGGCTTCTTGGTCTTCTCAGTCTTCTTGGAGACACGAGACAAATCTTTAGACTACACACTGGGTTCAGGAGGTGCAGTGGTCAACGGCTTCACAGTCGAAGCTTTTGGTGTGGCAGAGGGCTTCAAAGCTTTTGACTTCTTTTTCTTTTGCTTCGATGGAGCATGCGCATCTTCCAAGTTTGCGTCATCAGCTGATTACTCCATAGTGGACCTCTGAGCAGCAATGTGGGAGAGAAGCCCATCGAAGCTGGTGAAGGGGCCGATGACATTCAGATTGGCATCACGAGTGCCATCATGTCTTGGAGCAGATGGACCAGGGTTGAAGTTGAGTCCAAGATCTTTCTTGTCATTCACAACTGACTCCTTTGAAAATTGGTAGTTGCATTTGAACAGATTGTCGTCACAACACCATAATAATGATGACGGGTCGGCATTCTGAGGCTTTGGTCCATGGACCATGCATGGGTAGAATCCTTGAGCAATGGCTTCACTTTTCGACTTTAGCTGCAGATTCCTGTACAGAATATCTCCCCATGGGCGCTTGATAACATTCTTCTTTGCATATTCAGGGGTTGCGAAGTTATACTTGAACCACTGTTCAACCCAATATCTTCGAATCCATTGGATTCGGGTCTTGCGCTGACCGTAACTTTCCTCAGGATCTGACTTTTACAATTCATACAGATCCAGAGGTAGATCTAGAGCTGTGTTGCCTCTGTGTTGCCTGCCACCTTTCCTAGCGGACTTTTATATGGCCATGATATTCAAGCAGATAGGCTTCACAACAGTGAAAGTCTTCCGTCTACTGGTCAGACAAGAACTAGCTTCAAGGGAGTGAATGTGATGCTGTAAGAACTCTGCAAATGAATGCAGACTATGAGAACCAAGGGATTCTCCCACGGACATGTACCTGTGATAGCATTAGAGGTGTGATGGAAGGGGATGGGGTCATATGCATTCTTAGAAGATTTTGAAGATAAATCAGTTTGAAGACATTGACCTCATAGAGCAAAGACATTCACTTATTTGAAGAGAGTTGGTTCCAGATTTGTACGAATCCATGAATATGTACAAGTGAGGAATCTAAATAGATATGAAGCATAAGTGAATACCCTTAGGATAATATGAGATGCAGATAAAGACAGATCCAGATTTGGAAGTGTAGAAACAACTTTTGGTCGAAGTGGATGGATTTGACGGATCAAAGGACAGTAAAAAGTGAGGTTTATTTACCGCTGACGAACTGCTAGATGAGGCAGAGTTCGAAGCCGAGCAGTTCAATCTCCCGTGCCCTAACTTGGCGGCGGAAGACACCTATGTTGGCAGCGGACGGGATGAGGTCCGCGGTCAGCGTGAGGACGGTGTCGAAGAAGTTGCGGCAGCTAAGCGCTTCGTCTCTGGCGTCAACGTGAGCTAGCACAGGCGCTAGGGTTTGAGCGAGGTGGTGAGGTGGAAGAAGAGACAATGACTGCACGGGGTGTGTATTTATGAGGAAAGGGACTGCACAGCGTAATTACGCATGTGCCCCTAATGGTTCACATCTGAAGGACACGTGGCCTGCATGCAACTTATTGGAAGTTGTTCCATGTTCCCATGCACGCCTGGATTGTCGGGTGATCATTCCGGTTTCTCCGGTATTCATGCAAATGGGATATCACATTAAAACAGATGTAAATGTTTGTCTCTATTTCTTCTGCTGACAAGGACTCAGAGAAGACATTCGACATGTTTCAACAGAGTGCATATGACTTGGATAGATAGAGTTTGAGGTAGAAGCACAGAGGGGGGTCAGGGTACAATCACATTCTCTTAGATGAGGAAAAATGGCAAGTTTGAAGACATAGCTATAAGTGAATGTTGTAGAGGACAGAACACGCATATATATATATATATATATATATATATATATATATATATATATATCAGTATAATACCAACTCAACATTGCGAAGATAAATCAAATAAATGTTGAAGAAAAACAAATGCGAAGACCATGCAATCATGACGGCAAATTGAAAAGCTTCCTGAAGGTTTTGGTGGTGGCGTTACCCACTGTATACGAAGTATTAGATCCAGACACGACACACAATTGTCGTGGCGCTCCGAAGTCAAATTCCGCGTTAATGTATTCATATTTAGAGTGTATGTCTTTATTGATTAAAGATATATGTTACTTCGTGTGTTGCACATCTAAGTCATCAACATGCATAAGCGTTAGGATGTGTGTCCAGTTACAGGACATTTGAGGATTCTAGGATATTTAGCTCACACGGCAACTTGCAAAACCTTTTCTCATCCAATGGCTTTGTGAAGATATCTGCGAATGGCTCTTTAGTGTTGACGTGAATGATATCAATATCTTCCTTCATGACATGATCCCTGAGAAAGCGATGACGGATTTGAATGTGCTTTGTCTTTGAGTGTTGAACTGGGTTCTTGGCAATCTTGATGGCGCTTTCATTGTCGCAGCAGAGTGGCACTTGCTTCAGGTGGATGCCATAGTCCTTGAGAGTTTGCTTCATCCATAGAAGCTAAGCGCAGCAAGATCCAGCAGCAATGCATTCAAATTCAGTAGTGGAGAGGGATACACAGTTCTGCTTCTTTGAAGACTAACAGACAAGAGATCATCCAAGAAAGTGACATGTGCCTGATATGGACTTGCGATAAACCTTGTCACCAGCATAATCACCATCTGAGAGTCCAACTAGATCAAACTCTGAGCCATTTGGATACCATAATCCTAGTGTTGGGGTGTAAGCCAAATATCGAAGAATTCGCTTCATAGCTAAGTGATGCGATTCCTTTGGTGGCGCTTGGAATTGGGAACACATGCAAACACTAAGCATTATATCTGGCCTAGATGCACATAAATAGAGTAAAGAACCAATCATGGAGCGGTATACCTTTTGATCAAATTCTTTACCATTGTCGTCGGGGCCCAGATGACTTTTGGTTGGCATTGGCGTCATGTATCCTTTGCAGTCTTGCATTCCAAACTTCTTCAGGCAATCTTTGAGGTATTTTTCTTGTGATATGAAGATGTCGTTGCTTTGTTGACGGATTTGAAGACCGAGGAAGAACTTCATCTCACCCATCATGGACATTTGATATTTCTCTTGCATGATATGTCCAAACTCATCATTGTATTTCTTGTCAGCGTAGCCAAAAATAATATCATCCACATAGATTTGGAACACAAACAGTTCACCATCATATGTCTTCGTGAAGAGTGTGGGATCAAGGGAACCGGGTTTGAAGCCTTTCCTCTTCAGGATGTCTTTGAGTGTGTCATACCAAGCGCGAGGGGCTTGTTTGAGGCCATATAGTGCCTTGTTGAGCTTGTATACCATGTCAGGATGCTTTGGGTGTTCAAAACCAGGTGGTTGTGCAACATATACTTGTTCTTCAGTTTTGCCGTTGAGAAAGGCACTCTTTACATCCATTTGATACATAAGGATGTTGTGATGGTTGGCATAAGCTAGCAGTATGCGAATGGCTTCAAGCCTAGCCACCGGAGCAACTGTTTCATCAAAGTCAATCCCTTGAGTGTAACCTTAATAACTAGACGAGCCTTGTTTCTGACGAGTTGACCATGCTCATCTTGTTTGTTGCGATAGATCCATTTGGTGCCTATGATGTTGTGCTTGTGAGGATCAGGACACTTTACTAGTCCCAAACATTGTTCAGCTCGAACTGTTGAAGCTCTACTTTCATAGCTTGAATCCATTTAGGTTCCATGAAGGCTTCAGCAACTTTCTTGGGTTTAGATATAGAGACAAATGCAAAGTGTCCACAGAAATTTGCTAGCTGTGTTGCTCTTGAACGAGTGAGTGGACCAGGTGCATTGATGCTATCGATTATCTTCTCAATTTGTACTTCATTTGCAACACGAGAATGAACTAGATGAAGATTTTGCTCTTACTGGTCATTGTCTTCATCTTCAGCATTAACTTCAGCCTATGCCTCTGAAGGTATGATCTCTCTAGTACCCACAAGCTTGATAGATTCACTTGGTGAGACTTCATCTAGCACATTTGGCAGGTGCTCTCTTTGCGAGACGTTAGTCTCATCGAACCACACATCCACAGTTTCAACCACTTTATAGTGAAAGAGGTTGAAGACTCTATAGGAGTGCGAATCCTTTTTGTAGCCAAGCATAAAACCTTCATCTGCTTTCGGTGCAAATTCTGAAGTGTGATGTGGATCCTTGATCCAGCACCTAGCACCAAATACTCTGAAGTAACTGACATTTGGCTTCTTACCAGTTAGTAGCTCATATGATGACTTCTTTAGAATCTTGTGAAGATAAACACGGTTGATGATGTGGCATGCAGTATCAATGGCTTCAGGCCAGAATTTTCATGGAGTCTTGTACTCATCAAGCATGTCCGCGCCATCTCAATGAGGGTTCTGTTCTTGTGCTCAACGATGCCATTCTGCTGAGGTGTGTACGGAGGTGAGAACTCATGAGTGATGCCCATTGTATCAAGATAAATGTCGAGGCTGGTGTTCTTGAATTTTGTGCCGTTGTCACTTCTGATGTGCTTGATCTTGATGCCAAAGTTTGTCATGGCACGATTGGCGAATCGTCTGAAGACATCCCGCACTTCATTCTTATAGAGGATTATATGCACCCATGTATATCTTGAGTAATAATCAACAACTACGAAGCCATAGAGGCAAGAAGTGGTTGTAAGTGTAGAGTAGTGAGTAGGGCCAAATAAGTCCATGTGAAGCAGATCGAAGGGACAAGATGTCGTCATGATTGTCTTCGAGGGATGCTTGGCCCTAGTCATCTTTCTAGCTTTACAGGCACCACATAGATGATCCTTCTTGAAATTGACGGCCTCAATTCCTATGACATGCTTCTTCTTCGCAAGAGTGTAAAAGTTCCTCATGCCGGCTTGCCCTAGCCTTCGATGCCATAGCCAGCACTCTGAAGCTTTTGCTAGAAGACATCCGGCTAACTGTGATCCTGGTGAGAAATCTACCATATATAGATCATCTTTTCGATACCATTGAAAGACTAGAGATTTGTCAAATTCCATAAGCACGAGGCAACGATATTTTCCAAATACCACAATCAAGTTCAGATCACAAAGCATTGAGACAGACATTAAGTTGAAACCAAGGGATTCAACAAGCATATGATCCCTTGAGGTTGCAACTCTACCTAGACCCAATACCTTGCTTTTACCAATGTCAGCAAATGTGATGTGAATCTTGTCAGATGGATTTAGGGTTGAATCCATAAGAAGACTTCGATCACCAGTCATGTGGTTTGTGCATCCACTATCAATGACCCATTCAGAAGCCTTCGATGTTGTACCCTACAGTGCAGTTGTGGGGATAGGCTTCACCAAGAGAAGTGTGAAGCATAAACATTTGATGAACAAGCATATTATGAAAGTTCAGATCCTGGTTAGAATAAATAGGATGTTTGTCAAGGAATCCTGGGATGAAATACATAGTAGGACCAATTTGGCATTTTATCTTGCGTCCCACAACATGTTTTAGGTCCCCAGCATAAGCATCAGAAGCTTTTCATTTTCGGGTGGAGACCGTTCCCTGCAAAAGAGAGTTACTTCTTCTTAACTACCCACATCTTAAGGGGTGTCTTAGAAGCAATGAGTCTAAGTGCAGCATCTGAGAATGTACGCTTTGGAGCCCTAGCATATAGCCTTGCAGGAGGCGAATAATACTCATAAGAATAAGTAGAATAGTTCTTGGTCTTATGAACATAGTGTTTTGATGAAACACGCTCATATCAATACGTCTAAGTATGGTTTCCCTGCAAAACATTGGTGTTAGGGTGACTCTAGTGAGTCCTCTGTCAGTATGAAGCCTTTGGACCATATGAAGCCTTTGGTCTGGGGTTTGTCTTCTTCCTAGGTGGAGTCATGATGACATTCACAGGAAGCTTCTCGAGACAACTCTTGGGCACCGAGATCTTCTTCAAAGGTGGTCCGTTCCTGCAGTTAGTACCAATATACCTGGCAAACACTTCACCATTCTGATTCTTAAACAGTTTATAGTTTGCATCAAAGGATTCATCAGTGATAGTCGGGTTAGCACAAGTGAAGCCAGATAAACTAGATGGATCCATTGAAGGTCCCTTTGCAGCAAGCTATGTGGTTTTGGGGTACTGCTTAGGCTTCCAGTAAGGACGATCAACATTCATTTTTCTCTCGAACCAACACCCTCTTTCCTAGGGTTTCGGTTCAGAATCTGTTTCTTGAGAACATCACATAGTGTCTGATGCCCTTTAAGACTCTTGTACATCCCTGTTTCAACCAATGTCTTCAACCTAGCATTCTCATCAGCAATAGTAGTGGTATCCTCGGAAGAGGGGTTAGTTTCCACATCAGCAGTTGAAGACATAGCAATAGTAGCAGTGATAGAAGATTCAGCAACAGAGACAACATTATCATGCTCAAAACATTATAAACATGGTGGATGAAAGTCTTCCTGAGCGGAACTGATCTATTGAGCGCGGAGTGACTCGTTCTTCTTTTGAAGATCTTCATGAGCCGATCTCAAGTTCTCAAGCTCTTGCTTCCTTTGAAGATAATCATAGGAGAGATTTTCATGAGTAGTTGAGAGCGTTTCATGACGACTTTCAAGTTCCTCGTACTTAACATGAAGATTTTTAATGTCTTCAATTGAGGACTGAGTTCGAGTCATTTCTGCGTCCAACAGGTCATCGCTTTTGTCTATCAACTTTTGAATGTGCTCCATAGCATTTTGTTGTTCTGTTGCAAGTTTAGCAAGTGTTTTGTAGCTAGGTTTCGATTCGCATTCAGAGTCATCTAAATTTGATGTTTGAAAGTAAGCATCGCGTGAATTTACCTTGGCACCTCGTGCCATGAAGCAGCAGGTGGGAGCAGAGTCATCGTCATCATCAGCATCGGCGTTGGTGACAAGGCCATTGTCTTTAGTGTTGAAGATGGACTTGGCGACATAGTATGAAGCTAGAGACAGGCTTGCCATGCCTGAATCGGACACCTCCTCAGACTCCACCTCCACCTCCTCAGAAGCAGACTCCTCCTAGGAATCCATCTCCTTGCCAACAAACGCACGAGCCTTCCTTGATGGGCTCTTCTTGTATGATGAAGATTTTGAGGAAGGCTTTGAGGATTTCTTCTTCTCCTTATCATCAGAATAATAATCTTTGCTCTTCTTCTTCTTCTTCTTGGTCTCATTGTGCCACTGAGGACACTCAGAGATGTCTTGACCAGGTTTCTTGCATTTGTGGCATGTTCTCTTCTTGTAGTCACGAGAGCAAGCTTCATCATTTCTTGAGCTGGATCTTGAATACTTTCTGAAGCCTTTCTTCTAGGAGAACTTTTGTAACTTCTTCATGAGCATAGCTAGCTCCCTTCCAATGTCTTCAGGATCACCAGAACTGCAGTCAAATTCTTCTTCAAATGAGGAAACATCCTTTGCCTTCAAAGCACGAGTTTGTCCATAGTTGGGACCATAGATATCTCTTTTCTCAGATAACTGGAACTCATGTGTATTGAGCCTCTCAAGTATGTCAGACGGATCGAGTGTCTTCAAGTCAGGATGTTCTTGAATCATCAGGCCAGGGTGTCGAATGAGCTGTCAATTGATCTCAGAAGCTTCTTGACGATTTCGTGCTTGGTGATCTCAGTGGTGCCAAGTGCGCGAAGCTCATTTGTGATATGAGTGAGGCGATCAAACGTGAGCTGTACATTCTCCTTGTCGTTTCTCTTGAAGAGGTTGCGAAGAACATCAATCCTTGAGTCTCCTGAGTTGAGACGCCTTCGTTGACCTTGGAAAGCCAGTCCCAGACTAGCTTCTCAGTTTCCAGTGCACTCACAAGGCCGTACTATCCTTTGGTCATGTGACCACAGATGATGTTCTTGGCAGTCAAGTCCAGTTGAATGAACCTCTTGACATCAGCAGCGACGACACCTTCACCAATCTTGGGAACGCCATTCTTGACAACATACCAGAGGTCGACGTCAATGGCTTCAAGATGCATACACATCTTATTCTTCCAGTAGGGGTAATCAGTGCCATCGAAGACAGGGCACGGAGCGGAGACCTTGATTATCCCTGCAGTCGACATAGCTAAAACTCCAGGTGGTTAAACCAAATCACACAGAACAAGGGAGCACCTTGCTCTAATACCAATTGAAAGTGCTAGTTATCAACTAGAGGGGGGTGAATAGGCGATTTTTATGAAAGTCTTCAAAAACACGTGGTCTTTGAAGACAAACAATAGAAATGAACCTATTGATATGTAGCAGAAGGTGGACTACACTAGACAAGCCATACTCAAGATTGCAATGAAGTGAAAGCACGAAGACTATGAGCAACTAGGTAGTAAGGATCATGATGGAAGACAATATGAAGACAAATAGTAAACAGTCTTCACATAGTGAAGTCAATCAGATCATACAGGCAAACAATGACTTCATGAAGATAAACTGTAAAGTAAACGAAAGTGAAGGATAGAACCAGTTGCTTGGTGAAGACAGGAATTTGGTAGACCAGTTCCAGTTGCTGTAACAACTATACATCTGGTTAGGGAGGTGTCGGTGTAAAAAAGTAGGGGCTCTTCTTTTGCACCCTTTTACTTGTGCACGGGCAGTCAGAGCCACGCCCACTGCCACACTAAGTAGGGCAGAGGAGGGACGCCGGAGCACAAGACGACCAAAGCAACGCCAATACCAAAGACGCAAGAGAAAGAGGGCGAGGTGGACTCCCCCAGCAAGACCCTTGCCGGGGTGGCTTGCACAGCCTCGGCAAGATCCTTGCCGGGGCAACTTGCCTGACGCTAGCAGAGCGCGCCACCCTTGAGCCCAAGGGGTTCCAACACCATCAACCATATTAGAACCAAGGCTCGAGAGGCACCTCCGTGGTGGCATGCAGATCTTTGTAGAGATCATAGATGCACAAGATCAGATGAGAACAAGAAGACGACGATCCTTTAGATCCTTGCCATGGAAATCCACGAGACCCTTGAAAAGATCCTTGACGGGGACGACCGCGGTGCTGCAGCGAGACCCTTGCCAGGCCCTTGGAAAGACCCTTGCCGAGGACGCCTGCGGGGCCGCAGCCAGGCCCGCATCTGCCAAGACTCTACCACTGCTCCCATACAGCTGCCAGCTCGACCAGCTGGGTAGGAATCTGCGTGGCGCACGGCCTCTACACCAACTCAGCAAGCACCTGCGTGGTGGCATGTAGATCTTCGTAAAGGATCCACCCCCGCGCCAGCCCAGCAGCCAACCAACGTGGCGCTACAATGCCTCGTCGGCTTGGACGCGCGTCGGAGCCAGGCGAGGCGACGACAGCTGGGACGAGCTTCTTTGTCTTCCCCAATAAAGCAAGAGGGGCACGTCGGCAGTGCATTAAATGCGTTTGTATGATGATGCCAGGGGATAGACTCAGCCCGTGTACACCTTTTCACCTCCTGTGTTCCACTGTGGCGACCCCTTTTGTCTATAAAAGGAGGCCTGAGGCGTACTGGAGGTGGATTCGGATCTTTTTGACTAGAGAGCCACCGCAGCTAGTTCAAGAACACAAGAACACCCAAATATACATCAAAGCAGGACTAGGGTTTTACGCATCTCCGCGACCCGAACTTGGGTAAACGATTTGTGTGCTGACCGCCAGACCCGCTCTTTGCACAACCCGCACCCGCCAACCGTAGAAGGGATCCCAGTGACGCCATAGGTGTCGTTTCCCACTGACATCTCTGGCGTGCCAGGTAGGGGGTGCGCAGTTGTGAGAATCCGGTCTAGCAGTTAGTTTCGCAGTTCTTCATTGCCATGGCTCCCAAGAAGAAGACGATCACAATGATCAGTTCGTGGGGGCCGAATGGCCCGTACCAATACGGACGAGTGGTGGGGCCGTCACTGACAGAAGCCGAGACGCGGCTCGCGAACACCCGCATTGCTCTGGCAGCCAAAGCCTGGCGAGCGGCATCGTTCGGGCGCAAGACGACGGGCCACACGCCACCAAATCCAAAGACGGAGCCAGGCCCCCCGCAGGCGGTGCGGGGCCCTCCAGGGGAGGTGTCGTGCCACCCACGGGCGGCGCAGCGACTTCCGAGGCGCCTACGCCAGCCCCCGGCGCGCTCTTCCTAGGTTGTGCGTGACGAGCAGCGTCACCATGCCGGTGTCCCTGGTCACCGTCGTGGGAAGAGTCATGTGCATCATTCGCGGGACGTAGAAGGCCAGCATGTGCGCCGAGGTGCTGGTGAAAACGATGTACAGCTGCCAGGTCGTGATAGAGCTCCTTCTAACGTGGTTAGAAGTCGGAGTGCATCACGGTCCATGCAGCTTTCGCCACCACCCACGCTAGCAGAAGCTTTGGCATGCGCGCAGTTGCTCCTCGACTTTCCTCCTACTGCAAAAAAACTCAATGAGTGGAGAGCCACCATCCAAAGCCTCGTCGGCATTGCCAACAAAGATGAGCCACGACCGGTGGGTTCCTCTGGCCGGCGCTCCGTCGAGCCGCCGCATACCAGTGGTGGAAGGAATGGGGGCGCTGCGGCCACAATGCACTCTCCTCCTCCACGCCAGCCACCGCGGGTGTCGATCCATTGTGACGATGCTTGTGATAACATTTCCATAGCGTCGTCCGACCCGCGGACCCACCGCGTTCAGCGCCAAGTTCTTCGAGAGCGAGCCTGTGAAGACGCTCGAACCACCATCAAGCGTTGGCGCGAAGCACGCCACCAGTTAGATAGGCAGGCGGGGCTCACTATGCACCACCCAGCACCGGGGGGCTTTGGCGACCTACCCTACGAGGTGGGTTGCCCGGCCTTTACCCGTGAGCTGCGGCAGTTCCAGTGGCCCTCCTACCGCATGTTCAAGCCAAACGTTGGCAAGAAGTACAATGGCAAGACCCACCCGTCAGAGTTCCTCAACATCTACACCAACGCGATGCAAGCTGTTGGAGCCCGTAACGACAAGGTTCTTGCCGATTACTTCCCGTTGGCACTCAAACCTAATGTCATCTCATGGCTGATGCACTTGCCGCAGGATTCCATTTCCTCTTGGTCAGACTTGTGCCATGAGTTCATTGGCGCCTTTACCGGAGGCCACCAAGCTCATGGCCAGGCGAGCGATTTACATATCATCCCCCAGAAGGAAGGTGAAACCCTGCGCAAGTACACACAGAGGTTCAGCCGTGTGCAGTACAACATCCCAGATGTTCATCCCGCCGCCGTGATCAGCGCATTCCATCAGAATGTGCGCAACCGCAAGATGCGTGAAGAGCTGGCGATGAACAAGGTCAAAATGTGGCCGAACTTTATGTTCTGTCCGATAGGTACGCTCGAGCAGCAGAGGGGAGGAAGTACCCCGGCGAGGACGCCGGCGCGGAAACCAACTCCACAGACGAAGACTTGGCCACCCGACGAAGAAGGCCCGACGCCGCAACAGGAAGCATAAGGGCAAGACCATGCTCGCCATCGAGGGATCCAAGGACACCGGCGCCGCGAAGAAGGCCAAGATAGACGACCCCGGCAAGGAAATTGCCGGGTGCGCTGCTTGCCGGGCCTTGGCGGCTGCCGGCAAGCCGAGATGCTCCGACAAGCAATATTGCAAGATCCACCGCACCAAGGGCCACGACCTCCAGAACTGCCGGGAAGTCGAGCCGCTTGCTGAGAAGCAAAAAGCTGAGTATGAGAGGCGGGACAAGGAGAAGGGCCAAGATGGTGCCGAGGGGTCTGGCATGAAGCGTGGCGGCCAAGGAGGCCGCTGCGGAAAGGATAATCAGCAAGAGAGGCCCACTCGGGGCCGCGACAAGAAGCAAGGAGATGATGATCATGACGAAGATGACGAGTCCGGCGAGCACGAGTTCCAGAAGGCTACGGAGGCCATGTGCATCGATGGTGGCGCCTCCCTGCACACTTCTCACCGCCAGCTCAAGCAGTGGGCGCGTGAGATCACATCAACGGAACCATCACTCAATGCTCAGAGGCCACTAAAATGGTCCAACATGCCTATCATTTTCGACGCCGAGGACCACCCTGATGGCACAACTGCGGTCAGGTGTGTGTTGTTGTTGGTCTCCCCAACAATACGCAACCTCAAGGTGACGAAGATGCTAGTTGATGGCGGGGCCAGTCTGAACTTAATCTCTCCCGTCATGATCAAAAGGCTACAGATTCCTGATGGAGACCTCGAAGAGACGCGCACATTTCAAGGGGTCAACCCAGGAGGAGTCTGCCGAAGGGTAAGGTCTCGCTACCCGTGACGTTTGGAGGCGAGTTAAACTATAGGACAGAGAGGATTGTTTTCGATGTAGCCGAGATCCCCTTGCCCTACAACGGGATTCTCAGCCGCTCGGCACTAGCCAAGTTCATGGCGGTGTTGTATTACGCCTACAACATGCTGAAGATGCCGGGGCCAATGACCATCATCACTGTCCCCTCCGACAAGAAGGATGCACTGATCTGCGCTGACCAACTCTAGTAGGAAGCAATTGTGGCGACTGCCGCCAAGGCACTCGCTCCGGCCGCTGGAGCCCCGGCAGGGAAGAAGACCGGCAAGACCTCTCGCACCCACTCCGGCAAGCGCACCTCTTCGGAGTGTTGTGCTCCCGTCGAGGACGTGCCAGAGGGCTCTACCGGCAAGATCAAGATATCTAGAGCTGCGCCACCAGAGACCAAGACGGTGTCCGCCGAGGAGGATGGCACGGGAGGGGCTTTTACCATAAGCTCCACCCTAGCCAGCAAATAGGAAAGAACGCTTGTCACCTTCATGCGGGCGATTGTCGACGTGTTTGCATGGCAAGCATCCGACATCCCCGACGTTCCCAGGGAGGTGATTGAGTACCATCTTGTTGTCTGTCCTCGTGCACGACCCATCAAGCAGAAGGTCAAGAAGCAAGCTTTGGAACGACAGGAGTTCATTACGGAGGAGATCAGGAAGTTGGAAGCGGCAGGCTTGGTGAGAGGAGTACTCCATCCGACATGGTTGGCCAATCAGTTGGTGGTGCGCAAGGCGAATGGGAAGTGGAGGCTGTGTATTGACTACATAGATATTAATAAGGCTTGTCCCAAGGACCCTTTCCCGTTGCCGCACATTCACCTGATTGTTGACTCCACGGCCGGATGTGATCTGTTATCATTCCTTGACGCCTACTCGGGGTACCACCAAATCTTCATGGCGAGAGAAGACGAAGAGAAAAAAACGTTCATCACCCCATGTGGCATGTATTGCTACACAGAAATATGGAAGCTTATATGGATGACATAGTGGTCAAAACCAAGGACAGGGCGACACTTGTACAAGATTTGGAAGATACGTTTGCGAATCTGTGCAAGATAAACCTCAAGTTGAACCCTGAGAAGTGTGTCTTCGGCGTTCCGTCTGACAAACTTTTCGGGTTCTTTGTGTCACAGCATGGGATCGAGGCGAATCCAGACAAGATCAAGCCTATTGAGCAGATTAGGGCACCCAAGCGGATCAAGGACGTGTGTCGGCTCACTGGTTGCGTTGCCGCCATGAGCAGATTCATCTCTAGGTCTGCTGAGCGTGCCCTTCCCTTTTTCAAAATCTTGAAAAAGGCAGGCCCAATGGAATGGACCCTAGAGGCCGAAGCAGCGCTGCAGGATTTGAAGAAATACCTCTCCTCTACACCGATACTGGTTGCGCCCAAACCACAAGAACTATTGCTGCTATACCTGGCGGCAACGAACCAAGTGGTCAGTGCCGCACTAGTGGCGCAGAGGGAGGTCGACGAAGAGGCAAAGCTCACGGCAGGGTCCGATGCTGGCGGGGTAGGGCCTGCACAACCGGACAAAGTGCTGCAAAAGAAGAAAATGATGCAGCACCCGCTTTACTTTGTCAGCTCCCCCTTGCAGGGGGCTAGCTCAAGGTACTCTGATGTGCAGAAATTGCTCTTCGGCCTCCTTATGGCCTCGAGGAAGCTGCGTCATTACTTCCAAGCACACGAGATCACCATCGTCACCCGCCTCTTGTTGCAACGGATATTGCATAACCCAGACGCAACCGGGAGGATTGTGGAGTGGGACGTGGAGCTGTCGAGCTTGGGTTTGAAGTTTGAAAGCATTTCAACAATCCAGAGCAGAGTCTTGGCAGAGTTCATTGCCGAGTGGACCTCAACGCCAGACGAAGAGATCCACGAGACCACCCTCCCTGGCAAGGAGGCAAGTCGCAAATATATTATGTACTTTGACGGGGCTTTCTTGCTGCAAGATGCTGGTGTGCTGCTCATCGCACACACGGGAGAGCACCTCAAGTATGTAATCCAGATGCACTTTCTCGGGGAGATGTCCACAAACAACATTGGGGAATACGAGGGGTTGCGTGCCGGTCTCAGGATCGCGGCAGACCTAGGGATCAAGAAGCTCATCGTCAGGGGTGATTCGCAGCTTGTTGACAGGCAAGTCAACAAAGATTATCAAAGCCTGTTGAAGGAGGCCTACGTGGATGAGGTGAGGAAGCTGGAGGAGCGCTTTGATGGTATACAGGTGTGGCACCCCGGCTCAGAGAAACCGGAACGCCCCGTATTCCAGCCCAGAGATCGAGGAGAAGTCTCTAGAATACGGCACTGCTTGACATAGAACAAATCAGCTCTTATTACAAGAATAATAATACAAGTGTCTGATGTTGCAAAGAAGCACATCAACACGGCGATACTACGCTTGCGATACTACACCTGCTCTATGCTAGCAGGGGAACAACTCGAAGCAGCGGAATACTTCTAGCAGCGGAACAATGACGAAGGTGGTGAACTCCACTCCGCAGGGACTCTGGCTGGGACACGATCTATCTCACATGCACGGAAATCTCAACAAGCAATGCAGCAATCATGGCATCACCTGCAAGCTGGCATGACACACCAGGTCAGTACATTGAATGTACTTGCAAGCTCAAAACAACCATAAACATCAAGGCAAGACAATAACATAGCATTAAACTGATTAATTAAATTAACAACTACTATGATGAAGCATCTACTAAGCATGGTATGAAACTACTATCATACTGATAAACCAACATCTCATATCTCCATAACCATATCACTCTTGGCTAACCGGCCAAGTAATATACCATCTCGATCACCTCGTGATCAAAACCAAACTGTGATCACTCACGGATCACAAACGGAACATCCACATGATCACCTTGTGACCACATCACAAATTGAATGATCATCCTCAAGATCATCCCAACATCATCCTGATCATCCTGCCAAACTGTTACAGCTCACAATATCAACATATACATCACCTATAAGTCATTTCGTCATGTGAGTGTTGATCGAACGGTGTGACATAGTACTAACTCATGCTCATGACAGAGGATGCGGCTATCGATAGATTCAACACACACACACACACACACTCTGCAGAGGTAGCGCACTTTACCCACACCACGTAATCAATGGCCTCGCACTCCCATTCGGGTGGACCAACGACATTCCGACAAAACCGATCTACTACCATGACACTCTCTCGGCCACTCTCGACCAACTCCCCTCTGGGCCAGGTCATGGGTAGCCCCATGCCTACCAAAGGCACCTACAACCACCATCGTGGCAAAATGGCCACCATCGTGGCAAAACGGTCTCGAACGGGGACAATCCGGATATAACAACAACGGGCACACAAGGTTATGTCTGCTTACCGGGCTAGATACCGCACGCCCATAACCTTCCCTCGTTGGAGGCACCGGCGAGAGGCACGACAATAGACCGCATTAGGGCCTTCCCATAAAAGGCAAATGTGGTTGCACTGGAAAAAGGCCGGTTCGGTGGCACCTGATCAACTTAATGACGGAATTTATCCAGAAAATATAATGGTAATGATTGCTACTCAGATATCATCTATCAACCCATAATCCAAGAACGATAATACTACTACTCAAATATCAAGAACTAACTATCCAGCTATGATCCACATGCAAACATCATCTCCAACATCATACTCCAAAACATAATAGCATCTAGCCTCATGATGAAAATAACACTAGCCACTAATAATCCAAAGGCAACATGATATCCAAAGTAATACTCCAAAGCATAATATCATCATGAAAATAATCATAATAGCCACTAAGAATCCAAAGGCACATGTCATCCACATAATCATCAAAATATAAGTCACAGAACTCCAAGCAATATCATGGCAATATCAAGATCAAAACAATACTCCGAGAAATGCCATAAACAAATCATCCATAGCTAATGCAATATTTTAAGCAAGTTCAAATAAATAAACCCTGTCACTGCATTGCAATCATACAAATGGAGGGTGTGGCCTGCCTGGGGTGGAAGAAATCACCGGGAGAAAGTGCGAGAAACTCGCGGAAGGGATCACTAGAAAACGTACTCTCTCGGAGGGGTTGAATAAGGGCAGGGGCAAAATGGTCATTTTCAGGATGTCAAAACATGGTGAAAATGGTTCCATCAGAACAAGCTCGACGAAACAAAGACATGGGATTTGGAATCACCTGATTTGGAGCTATGGGTAAAAAGATATAGCCCAGCAAAGTTCAGGGACCAATCTGTAAAAAGATTTCTACAAACAGGCCCTTGGAGGACAAAACAGAAAACATATTTCAGCGCATGTAATTTCAGAACTAAGGAAATGCATTTTAAGCCGAAGAAGATGAAAATGTGCTTTCCTAAAAGGAAAACCTATCCGAAGGATACGTGTCCACTTACTCCACGTCAGCAGAGTGTGGGGCTGGCCTTTGGGTCGCTGACGGGTGGGGGCCACGACATCTCTTCTCCCTCCTCCTGCCTCCATCGTCCTCCTTGCGACGACATGACAGAAAGGCGAGGCCGGGCGCAGAACAGAGGGAGGGGATGCCGGCGTCGGTGCCCGTCCCGGTGTCTCCGTCCGCCTCAGGCGGAGCTCTGACCATCGAGATGAAGGGCGCGGAGTGGCGCACCCGACTGGAGGAGTCACGCTCGCCGGAGAGCACTGGATAGAATGGGATGTTGAACATGGCGGACGGCAGGTTCAGCCACCGATGGGTTCGGTGCTGAGGTTGCTCCGGCAGCGAGGTAAGTGTATGGGGGAACTCGTCGGAGCTAAGTGAGTTGAAGGGTGGTGTTAGGAGAGAGGGAGAGGCTCGACGTTGATTAAATTTAGGCGGAGACCAGAGGCAGCCATGGTGGTGATGATCGGCAAGAAGAGCTTCTGGAACTCAGGCTAGAGGTAGGGAGATCCTAGAGGAGCGCCGTGAGGAGGCTGATGAGCTCGGAGTGGCTCGGGGGAGGCCTATATATAGCTGGGGCGACGAGGGGAGGCCAGGGACGCGTGGCCATGGCTCGGGTGCCACCGCTCGGATCCGGCCATGCTCTGGAGACGGTAGCGATCACGGGAGGGCGCGGGATCATGACGAGGGAGGTATGGACGAGCTACAAAGGCACACAGGGCAGGAGGGCCAAGGCGCACAGAGGAGAAGCGGCCGAATGCTATTAAAGTCTTGTCGGCTACAACTCGCTCGTGGGCGCGCGGCGACGAGCACCTACAGAGAAGCGAACGGAGGGGCAAAAGGCTCTAGGAGGACGGCAATGACATGGGGAACATGGTAGATAGGCCCATGCTTGCTGAGGCACCAAGCAGAGAAGGGGGCCCGAGCAAGAAGACGTTCTGGGCGCGGCCAGTGTGTGTCAAAGCGGTGGTCACCGCGCGCACTGGTGCACACAGTGCCACACTGTCACCCAAATGGTGTCTGGGGTTTAGTCCTTCCTGGGTAGGTTGCAACTGAGGTGGTAGCTCGGTTAAAGACGCTATGGTTAAATGGTAAGTGAGCTCTGAAATTTACTGCAGTAAACTTGATCATGAAACAGTGATCAACTGAGGTGAGATTAGAGGCAAACGAGTTGTCTGGTAGATTTAGGTTACGAAGGACTGTAGGCCTGGTAATTATGGAGGGGTTTGGCTCAAGGATTATTACAGTTGCTTAACACCTGCATAAATTGATCCAGAAACAAGACCAGGAAGAAGCACTCACATAGAGTGATGGGTTGAGCTGAAAATGAACATGGCAGAATTATTTGGTCATATGAGAGTGCCATAAAAATTTCATGCCATTTGGCCAAGCCAAAATGGTACTTCCTTCATACAACACTTCTCTAGACAGAAACTTAGGAACATTCCTGAGGAAATATGGCTAGATGAAATGAGCCCATATTTTGTGGAGATAGGTTATATAGGTAGGAGGAAGCCCTGAAAAAGTTTCAGCAATAATGGAGCAAGATAAAATATACTTGCTTCACTAACTAAAAATTTGGACAAAATCAAAGATTTGGTCCTGTGCTCACATAGATGATTGGATAGGGCTGCAAATTGGAGGAGGGCATTGATATGAGCACATTAAGGAGTGTGCAAACTTTCAACTTATTTGGATAACCCTAGCTAGCACTTCCTTTACAAAGGCTCCCCTCAGACAGGAACTTTGAAAAATCACTAAGGAATATTGGCTAGAAAAATAAAGTTGAATTTTGGCACATGTCAATTATATGGACATGAAAATATGTCCACAAAGTTTGGGGTCAAATGGGAAAAGATAAATAGCACTTGCTTCACAATGTGCCATTTAGGACAGAATAGGAAATGAATTATTTGAGCATGATGGAGAACATGGCCAATAAAATATTTTGCCAGATTTGATGATTATATGACCCAAACAATTTATGAGAATTATTTGGGAATTTTAGGAGTGATAGAAATATAGGTTGCTTCCCAACCTAGGGCAAATTGGGTTATTCCTTTAATAGAAAAAGGAATATTCCCAATAAAAAGGATATTGGGATTGGTCCAAGATGGAAATGGCAAGGTCTTGGTATGGGGATGGGGTTGGGGATGACAACCACTCTGGAAAGAAAGAAGAGGTCATCTTCTTCAGTTTCCAGACCACACAACCACGAAAAAAGAAAACTCAAGCAAAAACCTAGGAAAATCAAAACAAAAAGAAAGGGCCAAAAATCAGGCTGTAACAACTCTTCCCCCCTTAAAGAAATCTCGTCCTCGAGATTTGATTGCTCAGGGGAGAGGTATGCATATACTGACTTAAGGAGACCGTTTCCAACTCGGGTATCCTTTTTTCCTTTATTGATTGTTCCCATTAAATTCTTCATCTGATTTACCTGACTGGCTCTGGGGTGGTTTGCTTCACCATATCCTGACAGATCTTACCTCACATTTCCATGCTTATATTGGCTCCAATTATTTTCATATCAGCTATCTTAGCTGAGTGTGATTTGTTATCATGACTAGAATATATGCTCGTCTCACAAATCCGAGAGTGATTCCCGATTGTTGTGGTTGTACTGACAAGCTCCCATAAATTGGTGATCAGATTTCCTAAGGAACACACAAGCTATTACTCCTTGCATTGTGTTTCTCTGCTAAGTGCAGGTACTTCGGGTTCCAAACAGCGAGTTGGGGCATAACCATTTTTGTGACAAATCCTGACTTATCGCAGGAATTTCTGCATCTTGACCGACTCCACTGTCTTGAGTGTCAGATCCGTACCAAGTATTTCATTGTCTCTTGACGGGGCTAGCATAAGGGGTATGACCTTATATGATAATATCCGCAGACTTGACGGACGGGGGTTCTGGCAGGAGAATCTTGTTTATGACAAACTGCCTCTTGATGTTTCATGTAAGTGAAGACACATGCCTCAAGATTGTTATTCATCATCATGATTATTTATTCTGCCGGCATATCCAGGGGAGAGTAGGGGTGTGAGGCTTTACCATAGTCACTGAGGTCAACTGTTGAATTGACCTTTGGTCCGACTTGACAGTCTCAGATATTCGATACCGACAAATCTAAGCACATACTGTTAACTGAGCGGGTCTTCCCTTGATATGGGGTCTTTACCAAAATTAAGTAGACCCCTTTATGAATATTCATGGTGATCAATACTGATTCAGACTGCCCGGGGTATCTGCACCAGGTGGACCATGCAACAATTATCAGTCTTGATTGTTCATTATTGTTTTCTTTGCCTAGATCCTTGCTGAAAGAGCTTCATCATATTGCTTCTTCGTGTGACCATAGGTACTGTCAGGGAACATATTTCGAAAGACATACTTTTATCCTCATCTCCTGTCATGGTAACATATTTCAAATTGTAGGCTCACCACCTCTCAAGTTTTAACAGTAGGAAAAGGATCATCCAAACCCTTACAAGAAATTGGCAAATAAATCAGTATCCACCAGAACGGTCTTTACAACTCAGATCTGAGACATCACTAAAATAGCTCAACCATGGCTCAAGACGGCCGAAAATCAGCTCAGAGCATGAGACCGTGTTGATAAGAAGAAAGTGGCAGTTCCCTAAGACAACCGAAAAGTAGCTCAGAGCAAAGGGCCACTGTCACAAAAAGAAACTCAGCAACTGTATGAGACGTCTGGAAAGCAGCTCAGAACTCATGACAGTTGTTGCATAGAGAAATATAAAGTCGGCATCCACCCCGGTCGGCCAAAAACAGCTTAGAACACAGCCGCGGTTCCATCACTGAAGAAGAGAAGACAAGGGCTCATCAGGATCATATTCCAGGTTCACAGGTACTTGTACTGAGCTCATTGTTGTCGCCATTCTTCATAATCCTTTGCTAGACTGTGGTGTATATCTGGCTTCCTTCACCTATATATGAGAATCTGATTCCCGAGGAAGACTTGTGTTCTGACTGATTCTTGCTTCTGACCAAACTGTTTGCAGATCTGATTATTGGGATGTACTGCCATAAGCCATCAATTCACAATTTAATATATTGCACCAATGCCGTACTGAGGAAGATTGGACGGCTTATGTTGGAGACCATCGTGAGTATCTTGCTGAGGAAGACTGGATATCGTGCTTTAGAAGCTTCCCCCCTTAAATACTTGCTAGGGGGAAAACTCGATACCCTATACCGGAAGCTTTTTTTGTGGTGCTACTGCAGAAGACAAAGTACCTTGCACGGGAGGTCATACTGTGGAAGATAGAGGAATCTTGCATTGGAAGCTTCTCTGGTAGCTTGCGAGGAAAGACTGGGTTGCTTATGCGAGAAGCTTCTCATTGTGATATGCGGACCGGTTACCATATACACACACCATCTTAATATTTCTGTTGTGGATTACTTGTGTGAAAAGGGGTTTGCTGAACAATCCTCCTTTCTTTTGACTGAGAACATACCATCGATCTTGCATACAATTTATCTTCCTGCTGATTTGATTATTTCTGCTATGAAGGGTGCACACTGGGGGTGGACTTGATTATCCATACTGTTGTGAGGAGTGCAAATTAATGCAAACTTGATTATCATCATCATAATTGGATACTTCTCATTTCACTGCGGTCGGCTGAGAATTTCATTCTATTTAGCAGAGTTTCCAACTACATGCATCCCTTGCTGACTCTTTGGGTCCAATGTCGGTTGACAAGCAACATTAATGAGGGGAAAATATGGCAGCACCGAAGGCCCAAAGAAAGAAGAAAAAGAAATGACGAAAACAATAGCACACAAAGCATACAAATAAAATAAATAATCAAGCAGCATTACATATTACTACTACTCACAACAATAATATGCATGCACGCCTAAGCACACAAATCTCGCGGAAATATTGGGACTACGGTCTGACATGCTGTGGCGGTGTGCATGAAAGTGAATTTACGTGTGGAAGGAGTTGGCATAACCAATGCTACACCAAGCGCTGGCTGAACACCGGTTGCAACCAGATGGCGAGGATGGACTTGGGGATAAAGTAGCGAGACACAAGGTCATGACTACCTCATCATCAAGCGTACGAAGGGAATCGTATCCATCCAAAGAATGAAATGACAGGGCAAGATAACAGTGGAAGACTTGGTTTAATGGCATTGCCCTTTTCACATAACAAAGATCAGCAAGGGTTGCCAAGGGGACAAGATGGAGGGCCTGGATGATGATGTGGTCGCTTAACACCAAGGGGCAGGCATGCTAAGAAAGAGGGTCCAGGTAGTGGATCGAGACCGATGCCACCTACACTCACAAGATTAACTGTTAGCGATTAAATAATAGTCTATATGCATGCTATGCAACAAACCAACTAGACTCGATACTACCGTATTCTAGCGTTCATGCGGGCTAGGGCATCCTATAGCCAGACCTTCTCTGATACCAAGCGTTGTGGCACCCCGGCTCAGAGAAACCGGAATGCCCCATATTCCATCCCAGAGATCAAGGGGAAGTCTCTAGAATAGGGCACTACTTGACATAGAACAAATCAGCTCTTATTACAAGAATAATAATACAAGGGTCTGATGTTGCAAAGAAGCACATCAACACGGTGATACTACGCCTGCGATACTACACTTGCTCTATGCTAGCAGCGGAATACTTCTAGCAGCAGAACAATGACGAAGGTGGTGAACTCCACTCTGCAGGGACTCTGGCTGGGACACGATCTAGCTTGCAGGAATGGAAATCTCAACAAGCAATCAAGCAATCATGGCATCACCTCCAAGCTGGCATGACATGCCAGGTCAGTACATTGAATGTACTTGCTGTTGGGAAACATAGTAATTTCAAAAATATTCCTATGCACACGCAATATCATGGTGATGCATAGCAACGAGAGGGGAGAGTGTGATAACGTACCCTCGTAGACCGAAAGCGGAAGAGTTAGCACAACGCGGTTGATGTAGTCGTACGTCTTCACGATCTGACCGATCAAGTACCGAACGCACGGCACCTCCGAGTTATGCACATGTTCAACTCGCCCTCGAACTCCGATCCAGCTGAGCTTTGAGGGAGAGTTCTGTCAGCACGATGGCGTGGTGACGATGTTGATGTTCTACCGTCGCAAGGCTTCGCCTAAGCATCACTACGATATTATCGAGGTGGACTATGGGGGAGAGGGGCACCACACACAGCTAAAAGATCCAAGAGATCAATTGTTGTGTTTCCAAGGGCTGCCTCTCTCCCCGTATATAAAGGAGTGGAGGAGGAGGAGGGCGCCGGCCACCCTAGGCGCGCCCCATGAGGAGTCGTACTACCACCAGGAGTAGGACTCCCCCTTTCCATGTGGGAGTAGGAGAGGAGAGGGAAGGAGAGAGAGGGGGAAAGGAAAGGGGGGCGCCGCCCAACCCCCCTCCTTGTCCAATTCGGACTGGGGGAGGGATGCGCGGTTGCCCTTTGGCCGCCCCTCTTCTTCTCCATTATGGCCCAATAGGCCCATTAGTCTCCCCGGGGGTTCCGGTAACCCCCCGGTACTCCGGTATATGCCCGAAACTCCCCGAAACCATTCGGGTGTCCGAACATAGTCGTCCAATATATCAATCTTTACGTCTTGCACATTTAGAGACTCATCGTCATGTCCGTGATCATATCCGGGACTCCGAACTACCTTCGGTACATCAAAAACCATAAACTCATAATATAACCGTCATCGAACTTTAAGCGTGCGGACCCTACGGGTTCGAGAACTATGTAGACATGACCGAGACACGTCTCCGGTCAATAACCAATAGCGGAACCTGGATGCTCATATTGGCTCCTGCATATTGTACGAAGATATTTATCGGTCAAACCGCATAACAACATACGTTGTTCCTTTTGACATCGGTATGTTACTTGCCCGAGATTCAATCGTCGGTATCTCAA
This sequence comes from Triticum aestivum, assembly GCF_018294505.1. Classification (NCBI taxonomy): domain Eukaryota; kingdom Viridiplantae; phylum Streptophyta; class Magnoliopsida; order Poales; family Poaceae; genus Triticum; species Triticum aestivum. The sequence continues at coordinate 272,842,239 of NC_057800.1, read as the reverse complement.
TACCTAGTTCAATCTCGTTACTGGCAAGTCTCTTTACTCGTTCCATAACACATCATCCCACAACTAACTCATTAGTTGCAATGCTTGCAAGGCTTAAGTGATGTGTATTACCAAGTGGGCCCAGAGATACCTCTTCGACAATCGGGGTGACAAATTCTAATCTCGAAATACGCCAACCCAACAAGTACCTTCGGAGACACCTCTAGAGCACTTTTATAATCACCCGGTTATGTTGTGACGTTTGGTAGCACACAAAGTGTTCCTCCGGTAAATGAGAGTTGCATAATCTCATAGTCATAGGAACATGTATAAGTCATGAAGAAAGCAATAGCAACAAACTAAATGATCAAGTAATAAGCTAACGGAATGGGTCAAGTCAATCACATCATTCTGCTAATGATGTGATCCCTTTAATCAAATGACAACTCATTGTCTATGGCTAGGAAACATAACCATCTCTGATCAATGAGCTATTAAAGTAGAGGCATACTAGTGACACTCTGTTTGTCTATGTATTTACACATGTATCATGTTTCCAGTTAATACAATTCTAGAATGAATAATAAACATTTATCATGATATAAGGAAATAAATAATAACTTTATTATTGCCTCTAGGGCATATTTCCTTCAGTCTCCCACTTGCACTAGATTCAATAATCTAGTTCACACAGTAATGATTCTAACACCCATGGAGCCTTGGTGTTGATTATGTTTTGCTCGTGAAGAGGCTTAGTCAACGGGTCTAAAACATTCAGATCCGTATGTATCTTGCAAATCTCTATGTCTCCCACCTGGACTTGATCCCGGATGGAGTTGAAGTGTCTCTTGATGTGCTTGGTTCTCTTGTGAAATCTGGATTCCTTTGCCAAAGCAATTGCACTAGTATTGCCACAAAAGATTTTCATTGTACCCGATACACTAGGTATGACATCTAGATCGTATATGAACTCCTTCATTTGCTGCTTCCGAAGCAGCTATGTACTCCGCTTCACATGTAGATACCGCTACGACGCTTTGTTTAGAACTGCACCAACCGACAGCTCCACTATTTAATAAAAACACGTATCCAGTTTGCGATTTAGAATCGTCCGGATCAGTGTCAAAGCTTGCATCGACGTAACCATTTACGACGAGCTCTTTGTCACCTCCATAAACGAGAAACATATCCTTCGTCCTTTTCAGGTATTTCAGGATGTTCTTGACCGCTGTCCAGTGATCCACTCCTGGATTACTTTGGTACCTCCCTGCTAAACTAATAGCAAGGCACACATCAGGTCTGGTACACAGCATTGCTACATGATAGAGACTATGGCTGAAGCATAGGGAACATCTTTCATTTTCTCTCTATCTTCTGCAGTGGTCGGGCATTGAGTCTTACTCAACTTCACACCTTGTAACACAGGCAAGAACTCCTTCTTTGCTTGATCCATTTTGAACTTCTTCAAAACTTTGTCAAGGTATGTTCTTTGTGAAAGTCCAATTAAGCGTCTCGATCTATCTCTATAGATCTTGATGCCCAATATATAAGCAGCTTCACCGAGGTCTTTCATTGAAAAACTCTTATTCAAATATCCTTTTATGCTATCCAGAAATTCTATATCATTTCTAATCAACTATATGTCATCCACATATAATATCAGAAATGCTACAGAGCTGCCACTCGCTTTCTTGTAAATACAGGCTTCTCCAAAAGTCTGTATAAAACCATATTCTTTGATCACACTATCAAAATGTTTATTCCAACTCCGAGAGGCTTGCACCAGTCCATAAATGGATCGCTGGAGCTTGCACACTTTGTTAGCTCCCTTTGGATCGACAAATCCTTCCGGTTGCATCATATACAACTCTTCTTCCAGAAATCCATTCGGGAATGCAGTTTTGACATCCATTTGCCAAATTTCATAATCATAAAATGTGGCAATTGCTCACATGATTCAGACAGACTTAAGCATCGCTACGGGTGAGAAGGTCTCATCATAGTCAATCCCTTGAACTTGTCAAAAACCTTTTGCAACAATTCAAGCTATATAGACGGTAACATTACCATCAGCATCAGTCTTCTTCTTGAAGATCCATTTATTCTCGATGGCTTGCCGATCATTGGGAAAGTCAACAAAAGTCCACACTTTGTTCTCATACATGGATCTCATCTCAGATTTCATGGCCTCAAGCCATTTTGTGGAATCTGGGCTCACCATCGCTTCTTCATAGTTCGTAGGTTCGTCATGGTCTAGCAACATAACCTCCACAACAGGATTACCGTACAACTCTGGTGCGTATCTTACTCTGGTTGACCTACGAGGTTCAGTAACAACTTGAGCTGAAGTTTCATGATCATCATCATTAACTTCCTCACTAATTGGTGTAGACGTCACAGGAACCGGTTTCTGTGATGAACTACTTTCCAATAAGGGAGCAGGTACTATTACCTCATCAAGTTCTATTTTCCTCCCACTCACTTCTTTCGAGAGAAACACCTTCTCTAGAAAGGAGCCATTCTTAGCAACGAATGTCTTGCCCTCGGATCTGTGATAGAAGGTGTACCCAACTGTTTCTTTTGGGTATCCTATGAAGACACATTTCTCCGATTTGGGTTCGATCTTATCAGGTTGAAGCTTTTTCACATAAGCATCGCAGCCCCAAACTTTAAGAAACGACAACTTTGGTTTCTTGACAAACCACAGTTCATAAGGTGTCGTCTCAACGGATTTTGATGGTGTCCTATTTAACGTGAATGCGGCCGTCTCTAAAGCATAACCCCAAAATGATAGCGGTAAACTAGTAAGAGACATCATAGATCGCACCATATCTAGTAAAGTACGATTACGACGTTCGGACACACCATTACATTGTGGTGTTCCGGGTGGCATGAGTTGCGAAACTATTCCGCATTGTTTCAAATGTAGACCAAACTCGTAACTCAAATATTCTCCTCCACGATCATATCATAGAAACTTTATTTTCTTGTTATGATGATTTTGAACTTCACTCAGAAATTCTTTGAACTTTTCAAATGTTTCAGACTTATGTTTCATTAAGTACATATACCCATATCTGCTTAAATCATCTGTGAAGGTGAGAAAATAACGATACCCGCCGTGAGCCTCAATATTCATTGGACCACATACATTAGTATGTATGATCTCCAACAAATTAGTTGCTCGCTCCATAGTTCCAGACAACGGTATTTTAGTCATCTTGCCCATGAGGCATGGTTCGCAAGTACCAAGTGATTCATAATCAAGTGATTCCAAAAATCCATCAGTATGGAGTTTCTTCATGCGCTTTATACCAATATGACCCAAACGGCAGTGCCACAAATAAGTTGCACTATCATTATCAACTCTGCATCTTTTGGCTTCAACATTATGAATATGTGTATCACTACTATTGAGATTCATCAAAAATAGACCACTCTTTAAGGGTGCATGACCATAAAAGATATTACTCATATAAATAGAACAACCATTATTCTCAGATTTAAATGAATAACCATCTCGCATTAAACAAGATCCAGATATAATGTTCATGCTCAACGCTGGCACCAAATAACAATTATTTAGGTCTAAAACTAATCCCGAAGGTAGATGTAGAGGTAGCGTGCCGATGGCTATCACACCGACTTTGGAACCATTTCCCACGCGCATCGTTACCTCATCCTTAGCCTGTCACACCCTAGCTATTTCATGCATTAGAGTGATTGCATCATGTTTAAATTTCCCAGAAAGATGAAATGGGGATGTCAGAACCCCCAACACCCCCTGGAACAACTAGGGTTTACTAAAAACTTTTTCAATGAACCTGAAATGCCCTTCTAAAAAGTCCACCCTTTTTGTTTTGGGTTAAAACCTTTGACAAAAATGGTGCACATCTTTCTAGGACATCCTAAGGTCATTCGATTAATTCATATAGTATTTGCATTTGGAAATGCCCTGGCATTTTTAATAAAGCTCAGAAGTTACAGAAAAATAGAAAATAGAATTTAATTAGAAGAGAAATAGAACAACACCTGGGCCTCTTACCTGGCACCCACCAAAGCCCACCTGGCTCGCCCAGCTGGCCAGCCCAGCCCACTGGCCTCCCCCCTGTCGCGTTCCTCGCGACAGAAGGACGCCGGGCGTGTGCCCCATGCGCGCGGCCACGCGCCCCGGCCACCTCCCGCTTGCCGCTCCCCCTCGACGCCTGGACGCCTCTCGGAGACGCCACGCACCCCCGTGGATCTCTCTCACTCTCTCTCGACCTTTCCCCCTCCTCTGCTCTCTCTCCTGCGCAGCCCGAGCGGAGCTCGTCGCCACCGACGCCGTTTGCCACGGCCACCGTGCTCCCCTCGCCTCCCCGAGCTACCCACAGCCTCCGCCATTGTCTGACGCTCCGCCCCACCCTGGCCCCGAGCGCTGGGACGGCCTGAATCACCGGCTGGCTTGTCTTCTTCCTCCGTGGCCACCGAGGACCGCCGCCATCGATTCATCGCTGTCAGGTCTTCCCCGAGCCCGCTGAGCAGCTCGTCGCACCGCCGTGAGCCCCTCTTCCTCTCCCGTCCTCTCTCAAGCTCGCACCCGTCCCGTAGCTCCATTTCCCACCGCGGCCGAGAGCTTCTCGCTGCCGGCCATGGCGCAGCCGCGCAAGCTCACAACAGAGCGCCTCACCGTGCTCAGGAAACCCCCAGGAGTCTAACGCAAACACTCACTCGCCCTCCCGTGCACCGTAGCACCGACCCCGACCTCACCCGAGCCCAGGCAACCGCCAAGGTCGACGCCGGCGACGACTCCGGCCACCCCAGGCCCAACCACCTACACCACTCGATGTGGATGAGTGCCCGCGTCACGTAGATGCCCTCCGTCAGCCAAATGGTCGCCGAAGGAGGAAACTCGCACCCCTCCGCCATCCCTGGCCTTGCCGGCAACGATCCCCGGGTCAACTCCAGCGAGTTTGACCCGGGTTGACCCCAGTTTGACCCCGCCTGAGTCAATGACATGTGGGGCGGCTCCTAACTAAAATAGTTTAGTTTTTAATTAGTGCTACTCACACTATTAGGGGTTAATGACCTTGTTAACTAACTCTGTGTCACTGACATGTGGCCCCAGGGATTTAACTAACCTAGGTTAGGATTAGATTAATGTAAATTAACTTGGTTAGTTAGGATAGTCACTGACAGATGGGGCCCACCAGTCAGGTTTGACCTGGGCTGGCGCCTTTGACCCGCTGACGTCACAGTGATGCAGTGCTGACGAAGTTAATTATTTTCTGGATTTATTCTTATATAGGAAATTCCAGAAAATAGCCAAAACTTCTAAAAATCATAGGAAATTAACCATAGCTCCAAATCAAACAAATTATTTATGAAAAATGATCAGAAAAATCCAATCTATCCATCTATACTAGTTTCATGCATGACAAAACACTTTAACCTTGTTGTTTAGGTGAAACAAGCTAATACACTTATAATGCATAAGAACTTAAGCTTCCATTTGAATCTTTGATTCAAATGGACCCATTTCAACTTGTTTCACATTGCATTAGGCAGGAAACCTCATATCGCCATGTCATAGAATGCATCATATTGTTGCATATTGCCATGTGATGATTGTGTTCTGTGGTGTCTTTCGTGGTAGGTTCTACCTCCGAGGATATTTCCGAGTATCCAGCTGAAGGGCAGTACCCTACTACCACTCCATCAGGCAAGCAGGCCCATTGATCATATCAATACAATCCCATGTTCTCGCCTCTGCTCTCATTTACTGCATTAAGACAACAATGTTTCAAACTGCTGTGTGCTACGGTAGTTGAACCCTTATCCTCTGCATGACCTGTCTTTGCCACAGTAACTAGATGAAACCCACTAGCATGTGTAGGAGTTTATTGAGCCATGTATGTGTTTCCTACCTTGCTATGCCTGCCATGCTTAGAGTTGAGTCAGGTCTGGTTCATCTGGGTGATGGGCTAGAGTGAAATGATTATGTCGGTAATGTGAGGGATGGGTTGAACATGTTTTGGTAAAGGTATCGATGAGAGACCATGTAGGAGTACATGGTGGGTTGTTTCATTGAGGCCGTCCCTAAGAACTGAGATCTGTATGTGTGATTCAAGAATCAGTTACTACCATACATTGGGCCCGAAACCAATGGACCCTCTCGGCTTCTTAATCACCCTAGTACTCTATCCAGGAGTTGCAACTAGTTTCTGGTGTTTGTCGGTTATGTCTTGGCGGCCGTGCGTAGCGCTGACCCTAGGGGTGGGCTATGATGCGGTAGATACACCGTGGCACGGTGTACCGAGTCACCCGTTTGGTGTCTCGGGAACCCTGTTCACATCATTCGGGGCCGTATATGGAAACCTCGGCCGGACTCCCTGCAGATGGAACTTGGATAGGCGATAAACCTGGACTAGAGACTTGAGTGTTTAGGTAGGCCGTGGCCGACACCCTCATTGGGCTTCCGCTTGAAGGTTGCCGAGTACATGTCGTGTAAATGACGATAAGTGGTGAGAGCGTGTATGGAGAAGTACACCCCTGCAGGGTTAACATCATCTATTCAAATAGCCGCGTCCGCGGTAAAGGACTACTTGGTTGCCTATATAGTTCATAGACAAGTTAATGGTTACTACTAAAAGTCTCAAGATAAGTGTGAGTACCGAGGATGGCCCTCTCGTAGGATGATGACGGAGGATCCCCGGTGGAGTATTGTGTTGGTGATTAGTGGACTCGTGTGCGAAAACTATTTTACTAGTGGTGTCTCGTAGGATAGCTTTGCCAAGAGTCAAAGCTGGCTTGCTGCAATAACTCCATCACCTTCCTGAGAATGTGCTTGTATAGTAGGATCTGTTGTAAGACTTGCTGAGTACCTTTGTACTCATGTTGCTTTAATTACTATTTTCAGACGACAACACCGCCCCCTCAGATGGGTTTTATGTAGACCTCAATGTCGATGAGTAACTTGCCACCCAGGTGGTGATCCTGGCCATTGAGGGCCCTATGTAGATAGTCAGGCTTCGACAAGCCTTCTTTCTTTCTAGTGTCTGTACTCAGACTATTTGCTTCCGCATGTGCTTGTATGCTTGTATGCTTGTATGACTTGAGTGTCAGGTCATGTGACCCCTACCTGTATGAACATGTTATGTATGGCTCTCTGGAGCCTTTAAATAAAGTACTTGAGCTGTAGAGTTTTGTTGTGATGCCATGTTGTATTTACACATATCGAGCATATTGTGTGTATGACTGAAATGCTTGGTATGTGTGGGATCCGACAATCTAGTTGTTTATCCTTGGCAGCCTCTCTTATGGGGAAATGTAGTCTAGTGCTCCTTGTGCCATAGTAGTCCGCTACAGCCCGGTTCACCAGAGTCCTGCTAGCCCAGCACTACTGCGCAGGACACTTGACTGGCCGGCATGTGTTTCACTTCGTTCCTATGTCTGTTCCTTCGGGGAAATGTCATGCGGTGACATCCGGAGTCCTGCCTAGCCTGCTACAGCCTGGGTTCCCCGGAGTCCTGTTAGCCAGTGCTACAACCCGGATTCACATGCTGATGACCGACATGCTCGATGTGATTCATGTATGCCTGTCCCCATAGGTCTGTGCCGCTTTGGGTTCACGACTAGCAATGTCGGCCCGGGTTCTCTGTCATATGTATGCTAGCGACACTATCATATACGTGAGCCAAAAGGCGCAAACGGTCCCGGGCCATGGTAAGGCGACACCTGTGGGGATACCATGCGTGAGGCTGCAAAGTGATATGAGGTGTTACCGGCTAGATCGATGTGACTTGGAATCGGGGTCCTGACAGCGTTGGCATCAGAGCCGGACTGCCTGTAGGTTCATTGAGCCAAACTGGTCGATGTCGAGTCTAGAAATGCTTTAGTTATATGTAGGGGAATTGATTGTGGGAGGGAACGTAAGGCTCTTTTACTCCTTTACCTTATGCCCTCTGACCTGAGTCATTCTCTTCTCATTCTACGTGGGTTAAGGACTAGGCTATCTTTTCTCTACCAGGTTCACGTGTTACTAATCCATAGTAGCTTATAGGATTGTTGTTACAAGCCTCAGTAGAGTTTCTACTACTTTAGTATGTTGTCAGTTGAACCAGAACCTTGATATGATGTCGTTGAGTGGTTTTGCAAACTGTTGTGAATGTCTCAAATCTTTTTCTGAGCATTTACAGCCGTTATGCTGTCCGATTTCTCCTAGCAAATTCTAATGCCTTTGCATTATTCTGTGCTTTCAGATGGCCACCCATTCCCAGAACCAAGTGGTTCGTCTGACCTGGTGCCTTGATGTACCTGGTCACACGGCCATGTTGGTTCAAGTGATGGTCGAGTCAGGCTATCGGTGGTATCCAGAATATACCGTCGATGAGCAGTTCCGAGACTTCAACCAGAGCCAGTACCTTTGTACCGTCAGGATATATCCCTCTTATCCTAGAGCCACCGAACCCCTTCACTGTTCCTATGGACTTGGGGTCACTATTGAGATGTCTGTGCAGGATGCAGCTTACTCAATGATGACTATCATTCGAGCCAGGACTGCCTCGCTTCAGAACACTGATTTCCGCTACATGCCAGCCTCACTCCCTGGAGCACAGGGGTACTATCAGGCTTCGTACTATGACTCTACACATGAGGAGTCACTACTCCGCACCACTGCCGAGATGCTCGAGGATAAGGACCATGAAAATCGTGCCTTGCGTATGGAGCTTTTCCACACTCGTTCTGATCATTGGGCCACTTTGACTCGGGTTGCACCTGCGGTGCAGGCAGGATACATGGACATGAAGGACCTGTACCCTGTGCGGTCTGGATTGCCAGATTGTATGGAGTGGCGCGATGTAGGAGGCATCACCCCTCCTCGTGGTCCCCGTCTGCCACCGCCTATGGGACCAAGGCCACATCTGAGTCCCTATGGTCCACAGGCTCCGCAGGACCGTCTGTTCCCAGATGATCATGTTCCACTTCCAAGCTTTGGTGGTGACTTTTATGAGGATTACTACGGAGCCGTCTGAGCTAGTAGTAGTTTCACTAGTACTGTAATAGTTGTATTCTCCACAGTCCTGCGTGACCCGTGGGATATGACTTGGTGTGTATCACGCTCCGAAGGTCTAGAAAAATAATGTATAGGAGCTTGGAATGCCTTCGATGAGATGTAATGTCTTTCACCATAGTTGTACTCTAGCCTGGGCTTGTACTAAACTATGTACGGTGTGTATGACCAATGGTATATATATGGCAGTTTCTATATTACCATGTCGTGTAATGAACATCTTAGCATTCCATGTTATGCATTACATTCTGCACTTCCTTGCCAAGTTTGTGCCATCCTTGTCTAAACCGTTGTCTTGTTTTTCCTAGGATGGTCAACACCCACAGTAACCCTGCTTCCCCAGAGCAGGGAGAAGCCAGCACAGCTAGGGGTGAAAATCTGCCTCACCCGCCTTCTCTGGCCGAAGTTATGCTGGAGGCAGAAAGAAACAAGTGTGAGACTAACTGCTTGCTGGAGCGGATTGAGCAGAACACTGCACGCCATCAGCGAAACGACTTGGTGTCAATCAATGACTTTATCAAGTTGTACCCACCAAAGTTTAACCATTCCGTCGAGCCCCTCGACGCGGATGACTGGCTTCGCAGCATCACCCACAAGCTACGTTCTGCCAACGTAGCCGAAGCTGATAAGGTTACCTATGCTACCTATCACCTCGAAGGCCCTGCTAGTCTTTGGTGGGAAAACTTTGAGGCTATGCGCCCAGTCGGCCAAATCACTACTTGGGCTGAATTCAGTGAGGCTTTCCTTGAGCATCACATCCCGGAAGGTCTCATAGATCGCAAGAGGGAAGAGTTCTGCAATTTCACCCAAGGCAGACTTTCTATGGATGCTTATAGCCGTGAATTTGGGAATCTGGCACGATATGCTCCTGAAGAGGTATCCACCGATGCTAAGAAGCAGGCAAGGTTCCGCAAGGGACTTAGCCCCGAGCTTCGCCGCGATCTTAGTCTGCACGAGTGCACATCCTTCGAGAAGTTGGTCAATAAGGCCATCAGTGCTGAGACAGGACAGACTGACTATGACGCTTCACGCAAGCACTCTCATGATTTTGGTTCTTCATCTGGCTCTGGATCTCAGAAGCGCCGGGTGTGGATTCCAAGCACGACACTGCCACCCAGGTTCATTCCGAGGCCATCCTTTGAGGCGCCTCACCCCAACCAGCAGTTTACACCGCCCAAGACCTATGGTGGCCCCGCTGCTAATGCTGCTCCACGCCCCAATGTTGTGACATGTTTCAAGTGTGCAGAGCCGGGTCACTACAGTCGAGAGTGTCCCCAGAACAACAACCCCAACCAGTCTGGAAAGTCCGTTGGCCGTGGTAAGCCAGCAGGAAAGACATTCTACGCCAAGCCAGCCACCACTGCATGTGGCCATGTTAACTATGTCTCAGCTAAGGAGGCTCATGAGGATCCTAACGTTGTCCTTGGTACGCTCCTTGTTAATTGCCATCCGGCATCTGTTCTTTTCGATACTGGAGCATCTCATTCATTCATATCTGAGAACTATGCTTGATTGCATGACATGACATTCTGTGACATGCCCACTTCCATGGTAATTCAAACTCTGGGTTCCAAATGGCAAACTTCTAGAGTAAGCCATGGGAATGAAATTCTTGTCGATAGACTTGTCTTCCTTGCATCTTTAATAGCTCTCAAGTCCTCGGATATAAACATCATCTTGGGTATGGACTGGATGTCATCTCATTATGCTAAGATTGATTGTGCCACTAGAACTGTTCAACTTACTCACCCATCGGGCAAGACAGTCAATGTCTTAACTCGAGTGGCCAAGCGCCAGCTTTACTCCCTAAATGCCAACCCCCTTCTAGACCTTGAAGATATTCCGGTAGTCCGAGACTTCCTGGATGTCTTTCCAGAAGAACTGCCAGGTGTTCCACCTGACATGGATGTCGAGTTTGTGATAGATCTTGTTCCAGGAACCGTCCCAATTTCTAGAAGACCCTATAAGATGGCACCCTTAGAACTAGCCGAACTTCAGAACCAACTCGATGAGTCCTTGAAAAAGGGTTTCATCCGTCCTAGTTCCTCCCTTTGGGCTTGCCCCATCCTCTTCGCCAAGAAGAAGGATGGAACGGATCGGATGGTTGTAGATTATCGACCTGTCAATTTGGTCGCTATCAAGAACAACTATCCGCTTCCCAGGATCAACGATCTGTATGATCAGCTCGCTGGATCCTCAGTCTTCTCCAAGATGGATTTTAGGTTGGGCTACCATCAAATCAAAATCAGAAATGGGGACATTCCCAAAACGGCCTTTGATACTCGCTATGGCCAATACGAGTACACCATTATGTCCTTCGGGTTAACTAATTGTAACGCCCTCGATGCGACTATATCTCCCACGTGTCAAAGCACGACTTAGAGGCATAACTGCATTGAAAGCAATGTCGCAAGTGAGGTAATCTTCACACAACCCATGTAATACAATAAGGGAAAAGATACATAGTTGGCTTACACTCGCCATTTCACACAATTACATGAATAAAGCATTACATCATCCAAATACAATCAAGGTCCGACTACGGAACCAAAATAAAAGAAGACTACCCCAAATGCTACACAGATCCCCGATCATCCCGACTGGGATCCACCACTGATCAACTAGCACAAAACAACACAAAGGACAAGATCTTCATCGAGCTCCTCCTGAGCTTGGTTGCGTCAGCCGCTCGGTAACATCGGCACCTGCAAACTGGTTTTCTAAGTATCTGTGAGTCACGGGGACTCAGCAATCTCACACCCTCGCGGTCAAGACTATTTAAGCTTATAGGAAGGGTAAAAGGTATAAGGTGGAGCTGTAGCAAGCGACTAGCATATATGGTGGCTAACATACGCAAATGAGAGCGAGAAGAGAAGGCAAAGCACGTTCGAGAAATCTATGATCAAGAAGTGATCCTAAAACAACCTATGCCAAACATAACTCCAACACCGTGTTCACTTCCCGAACTCCGCCGAGAAGAGACCATCATGGTAACACATGCGGTTGATGTATTTTAATTAAGATAAACTTCAGGTTTTCTACAACCAGACATTAACAAATTCCCATCTGCCCATAACCGCGGGCACGACTTTCGAAAGTTCATAACCCTGCAGGGGTGTCCCAACTTAGCCCATCACAAGCTCTCACGGTCAACGAAGGATATTCCTTCTAGCGGGAAGACCCGATCAGACTCGGAATCCCGGTTACAAGACATTTCGACACTGGTAAAACAAGACCAGCAAAGCCACCCGAATGTGCCGACAAATCCCGATAGGAGCTGCACATATCTCTTTCTCAGGGCACACCGGATTGTCCAAACTTCCGGTAGCCAGCCCAGAGTTGCCCCTGGTGGCCACCGGCGGCTGACAAGGTGGACCAACAGTCAGAGGAGCACTGGCCCAGTGGTTTAAATAAAGATGACCCTTGAGCCGGCCGACTCAAGGGAAAGAAAAGGCTAGGTGGCGAATGATAAAACCAATGTTGGGCCTTGCTGGAGGAGTTTTATTCAAGGCGAACTGTCAAGGGGTTCCCATTGTAACCCAACCGCGTAAGGAACGCAAAATCCGGGAACATGACACCGATATGACGGAAACTAGGGCGGCAAGAGTGGAACAAAACACCAGGCATAAGGCCGAGCCATCCACCCTTTACCAAGTATATAGATGCATTAATTAAATAAGAGATATTGTGATAACCCAACAAAATATCCATGTCCCAAACATGGAAGAAGCTCCAATCTTCACCTGCAACTAACAACGCTATAAGAGGGGCTGAGCAAAGCGGTAACATAGCCAAACAATGGTTTGCTACGACAAGGTGGGTTAGAGGCTTGGTTCAACAATATGGAAGGCATGATAAGCAAGTGGTGGGTATCGCAGCATAGGCATAGCAAAAGAGCGAGAAACTAGCAAGCAAAGATAGAAGTGATTTCAAGGGCAAAACATAAACAGATCTCAGACTTGGTGAAAAACTCGAGCTTGAAAATCAGTTAACGAGTAGGCATGATTACGAGCTCGATGCACTCACTACAAGGCATGGCATGACAAACTAACTATACACCCATCAAGAATAAATGGCATAGAAGCTAGACATGGCAAGAACAACAACATAGCATGCACGGATCAACATCGACATCCTCGGCAAAATCGCAAAACAAGTTAACAATCTGCGAGGATTCACGATATAGCAAAAGTAGAGCTTGATTTACTCAAGCTAGGGTGCTCCATAAATGCAAACAAAGACATGGATTGATAGAGCACCACAATATTAACAAAACAACCTTACTGATCATCCTCAAAAGAGGCACGGATTACTAAGAAACAACATGAACATATGGCATACCAACAAAAACAGAACAAGGACTTGGTGAAAAACTAAGTCCCTAAAATCAGCATTACCGATTATGCTACTTTGCAAGCTTGTGATAGTCACAACAAACATCACAAAAATACATGACATACACCCTTGTAAAGATGGCATGTCATATAACAAAACACATGTAGAGCTCAGGGTCATAGCATGCACACATTAAACATGGCAAAAATGACAAAAGTCTATTTGCTGAAACAGATCTGACAATTACATCACATAGCCCTCTTCGAACAGCATTTCGGGCATCAAGATGAGCTCAAATGAAAACGATGCAATGAGATGAAATGATGTACTCGTTGAGACGAACATTCTGATATGCTACACGCACAAATCTGAGCTACGGACGTTGAGTTATGATGTGATGAATATGACTGAAAAAGAAGCAGATCTGGGGACTTAGTCAAAAATTTAGACCTCTCGGGGAAAAGTCAACGCGGGCCCGGATGAAGCAGCACGGCGTGGTGCGGTTGCGGGCGACGTGTTTGGATCGGGGACGGGTGGATCTCATCCACCCGCCTAGATCCGGCGAGGGACGGCTTCCGGCGAGGTCTTCGCCGGCGGGGCGGCGGATGACGGCAGGGCGCGGCGACCGGCGAGGAGCGCGTGGCTGCTGGAGCACCGGGCGGCACGCCGGGCGGAGCAGCAAGGCGGTGGAGCAAATGGGGCGACGCCGACGAAAGAGGACGATGGAGGTCGCCGGCCGGAGTGGATCTGGGCGGCGCCGGCAGGCTCGGGAAATGGCGGCGGTGCGGGGCGGATTCCGGCAATGGTGCTGCGGCGGCGTCGGCGACTGGAGGCGGAGAAGACGCCGGGCATGAGGCGCGGGTTCGATTGGCGGCGGCGGGCGACCGACCGGGCTGGGAGGGCTGCGGCTGGGCCTGGCGGGCGGCGCGGCGAAGTGGGGAAGGTAGGAGGCCAGGTGGCGCGTGTGGGTTGGCCCGGAGCGGCCGCAGAGCTGAGGTGGCACGACGCTATTGGGCGAACTGAGGTGGCGGTGGCGGCGGACATGTCCGGCCGGTGGTGGGGAGTTATGTCCGGCGGCGCGAGGAGCGGGGCTAGGGTTTCATCTGCGTGAAGAAATCCGAGAGGCTCACGTATTTATAGGTAGAGGGAGCTAGGAGAGTCCAAAAGAGGTGCGGTTTGCGGCCACGCGATCGTGATCGAACGACCGAGATGATGGAGAGGTCTTTGGTGGGTTTTGGGCCAAATTGGAAGGGTGTTGGGCTGCAACAGACACGAGGCCTTTTCAGTCCCTCGGTTAACCGTTGGAGTATCAAACGAAGTCCAAATGGCACGAAACTTGACAGGCGGTCTACCGGTAGTAAACCAAGGCCGCATGACAAGTCTCGGTCCAATCTGGAAACGTTTAACACCCTCACACAAAAAGAGGTAGAAAGGGACACCGGGTGACATAGGAGCGCCGGATTGCAAAACGGACAACGGGGAAAATGCTCGGATGCATGAGACGAACATGTATGCAAATGAAATGCACATGATGACATGATATGCAATACATGACACGCAAGCAATGACAACACAACAACATCGAATAACTGGAGGACACCTGGCACATCGGTCTCGGGGCGTCACAACACTCCACCACTACGAGACGATCTCGTCCCGAGATCTAGGATGGCACCGGAGGGAAAACGGAAGAGAAATAGAAGAGGTAAAAGTAAGTTGCTTCTTTGACAAACGAGTGAAACCAAAGAACCTTGCGGGGTTGAACAAATTGAAAGAAAGAATACAACGAAGATGAACAAAGTTGAAAACACTCCATTAGACAAGAGGAACAAGGAACATTACTAGAACCTTGTAGGTTGAAGACATAAGAAAAAGGTTGCAATGAACAAGAATTACATGCAAGCACTCCAGTTGAAACGAGAAGCACAAGGAACGATAAAGATCAATTACGACAATACTCCGGTTGGAAATGGAAGGAATTGAACATGATCTTGACAGGATGAGAGGATACTTGAAAAGAGGACATGACACTCCGGTTAAAAGGATGAGCACGAAAAGAACATGGTCCTGACAATCTGAGATGAAGAGTGAGGAGATCAACACCATAATGCCTCCGGAAGAGATAAAATAATGGAATCAAAAGAACGAAGGAGAAAACAACATCTTCTACCTCAATTGAGCTTGAAAAAGCATATTTAGGAGGAGGGTCGAACGGAGTTGTTGGATTAACAACAAAGAAAAGGATAAGCTTGTTGTGGGCTTATGGAAAACAACTCAAAACTATGAGGTGAAATTCTGCCACTAACGAAAACGATAAATTGGATTGATATGAACAAGGAGACGAGAAGATTATTTCACCGGAAGGATAAAAGAAGAACTTGGGTCACTTATGAGCACCATAGATAGCAACAATCCTTAGGGAAGGCTTTAGGTGAAACATGACACAAGATAGCTCCAACTAGTTGGTTGGTGGATTTAAAATACCTCATTCTTAATAACATGTGAATCGTGAAACATGAACTCAAATTATCAAGAATGACATAATACCACCTCCAATGATAAGGTAGAAAGAATTGCACTCCGGATGCAAGATGAAGAATGCTTGAGCTCCTTAGAAAAGAATCTCTATGAACACTTCGAGAAAGAATTTAAATCCTTGATGAACCATCATGTAGAACCATCATAAAGAACTCCAGTAGTAAAAGAATGATCAAGCGAGAGGAAAGACAAGTTGAAAACACAAGGTGAAGACTTGCAATGATTAGATGGATCTTCATGATAAAACAAATTGAGAGAGCTTGGAACTCCGAAAAAGAAAAGATGAAACCATTGAAACCGAGAATTTTGTGAGCCTCCGGAATAAGGAATTAATCACTTGGATGAACAAGAATAAGAATTATGTTATGCTTATCCTTCACCAATTAAATTGATGACAACCAATGGATTTGGCATACTACTTACCCTCCTAGAAAGGATTAAGATAGATATTGCGCAAACTTGACGAGGCCTTCAATGATCCACCGGTAGGATTGGAAAGAACGAATGAATTGATATGATAACGAATGACGAGAACTCTTACACGAACCACCGTAAGAATTAAAATGACTGAAGGAAAGATAAAGGAACACCGGGAAGAATTATGAAATTAACGAGGATACTTGAGAGAATTTAGATGCAAGTGAACAAAGAGATCGTGAATTGATTAGAGAAAACTTGCATGAAGCACCGGTAAGATTTTTGAAGAACGAGAGCTGAAAGCTGAAATGGATAATCCAGAAATGATGGCCTTCGGATAAACAAACTGAAAAACTCTTGAAATGCTCTGGATAGGTGAAAAGAATTCTCACAATCGAAGATAATTATGAGAGGATGGCCTTGAACTAGACCACGAATCTTGAAGAGAATGGAGCAAGATTGAGAGAAAATTCTTCTTCGGTCTTCAAAATCTGAGAATTACGACGAGAAACACCACCAAAATTATTGAGGCACTCCGGAATGACGAAGGAAAAAGGTTGAGCCAACGATGAAAATAGTGTGAAAGATCTTTGGATAAGACATTTGACTGATGATGAATCATTCTTACATCAAAACTTCGAAAAGAATTTGAGGATAGATCCGGACAAATAAGAAGAGTCAGGTAAGATCATGGAAAAAGACCTGTGGGTTAGGGCCCACTCAAGAGAAACACCGTTGAAATGATTTAAAAGAGAGAATGCACCGGTTGAATTAAAATGACTTGAATGAGATAACAACCTCGAAATAGGTTGAGCTGATCTTGAATGACAAGACAGGCCTTCTGAGATATCTTCCGCACTGCCGAACAATTGAATAGCAAGCGGGGAATGATTAAGTGCACCCGCAAGAGAAAACATTTGGAACGAGGAAAAGATATGATCGACAAGGCTTGACTTGAATCCACTGGAGAAGAAAAGAATGAATAATGGTGAAATAGAAGCTCTGTTAGTATCTTCATGAGAATCACCGGATAAGAACATTGAAGGAAAAGAATGGAGAGACTTCCCATCAATAAAAGGATACTTGCATAAGCAATCTGAGTCCTTGAAGAAAAAGGGTGGGTGGGCGGGAAAACAAAGGCAACTTGGAGACGAATGAAACAAACACCATTGAGAAGAAGTGATAATTAATCTTGCGGAAGTTGAAATGATCGGATCCACTTGAAGAGAAAACACACCGGTTGAAAAGGATTTACATGACAATCTAAATTATCATGAAGGATTAGTATTCCCATAGAAATATGAGAACACCATTTAGAAAGAGACATGGAATCAACATTTGACTTCGAAGCAACTCGAATACCACAACTCAAAACAAAACAAAGAATTGGCTTACAAAATAAGCCGGAACAAACATATGATAGAGATTTCGTCCAAAGTTTTCATGGTGGGGCCTACACCGGCTCGATCGTACATCACCATCATGTACAAGGCAGTGCACATGACATATGAAGCATCCTCGAGTCGGCATAGCCAAGGACTCTTTAAGACACAACGAGACCACTGTAAAACCAACCATGAATAGGCGGACCACTAGACGTCGAACCCCAATTTCATATCATACATCTGTCGGAAAGATATCCTAAGAGCTACTTGAATTCCCACTTATAAACTCCCGAAACTTTCCGGTTATGCAATCAGGTGTTGGGGATTATAGGGGAAGCATAATATCTCACGCAAAACTAACAAATCCTACATCCAGCTGTATCCATCCTTCAACACATAACCAAGAAACCTTCGGAGATTGTTTACCTCAACCTTTGAAAAGCAACCATTATACGAGTTATGGCAATACTCCCGAACTCCCGCCCCAGTACTGGGTGGCATCGAGGTTATCTCACCAACAACAGCATAAAAGAGATTTTCGATGTCGGCGAAACTATCTTAGGTATTCTAGAACTGCAACGATAAAATTGTGATGACAACACCTTGGAGCTCAACTCCCCGGGACACTGCCACAACCCCTAAATGACAGGAGGCACCAGGAACAATGTTCTCGTCACAAAACCATCGGAACGATTCCAAGATACCCGCGTGATCCTAAATTTTTTTTAGTGAAATTTGAGAAGAGAAGAGTCAAAACTCTACGTCAGGATGCCTCACCAGAGCGATGAAGCGACTGAGGAGTAAAAAGAAGTCCTAACTCTCTGATATATATAATTCCTAAATGACTCAAAACATTTCTGGACTCAATAACGCCAGCGATTCGATCAAGCAGGGGGCTCCTAAGGTCGGGGAAGGCTCTGATTACCAACTTGTAACGCCCTCGATGCGGCTATATCTCCCACATGTCGAAGCACGACTTAGAGGCACAACCGCATTGAAAGCAATGTCACAAGTGAGGTAATCTTCACACAACCCATGTAATACAATAAGGGAAAAGATATATAGTTGGCTTACACTCGCCACTTCACACAATTACATGAATAAAGCATTACATCATCCAAATACAATCAAGGTCAGACTACGAAACCAAAATAAAAGAAGACTACCCCAAATGCTACACAGATCCTCGATCGTCCCGACTGGGCTCCACAACTAATCAACTAGCACAAAACAACACAAAGGACAAGATCTTCATTGAGCTCCTCCTGAGCTTGGTTGCGTCAGCCGCTCGGTAACATCGGCACCTAAAAACTGGTTTTGGAAGTATCTGTGAGTCACGGGGACTCAGCAATCTCACAACCTCGCGATCAAGACTATTTAAGCTTATAGGAAGGGTAAAAGGTATAAGGTGGAGCTGCAGCAAGCGACTAGCATATATGGTGGCTAACATACGCAAATGAGAGTGAGAAGAGAAGGCAAAGCACGTTCGAGGAATCTATGTTCAAGAAGTGATCCTAAAACAACCTACGCCAAACATAACTCCAACGCCGTGTTCACTTCCCGGACTCCGCTGAGAAGAGACCATCACGGTAACACACGCGGTTGATGTATTTTAATTAAGATAAACTTCAGGTTTTCTACAACCAGACATTAACAAATTCCCATCTGCCCATAACCGCGGGCACGACTTTCGAAAGTTCATAACCCTGCAGGGGTGTCCCAACTTAGCCCATCACAAGCTCTCACGGTCAACGAAGGATATTCCTTCTAGTGGGAAGACCCGATCAGACTCGGAATCCTAGTTACAAGACATTTCAACAATGGTAAAACAAGACCAGCAAAGCCACCCGAATGTGCCGACAAATCCCGATAGGAGCTGCACATATCTCTTTCTTAGGGCACACCGGATTGTCCAAACTTCCGGTAGGCCAGCCCAGAGTTGCCCCTGGTGGCCACCGGCGGCTGACAAGGTGGACCAACACTCAGAGGAGCACTGGCCCGGGGGTTTAAATAAAGATGACCCTTGAGCCGGCCGACTCAAGGGAAAGAAAAGGCTAGGTGGCGAATGGTCAAACCAATGTTGGGCCTTGATGGAGGAGTTTTATTCAAGGCAAACTGTCAAGGGGTTCCCATTATAACCCAACCACGTAAGGAACGCAAAATCCGGGAACATAACACCGATATGACGGAAACTAGGGCGGCAAGAGTGGAACAAAACACCAGGCATAAGGCCGAGCCTTCCACCCTTTACCAAGTATATAGATGCATTAATTAAATAAGAGATATCGTGATAACCCAACAAAATATCCATGTCCCAAACATGGAACAAGCTCCAATCTTCACCTGCAACTAACAACGCTATAAGAGGGGCTGAGCAAAGCGGTAACATAGCCAAACAACAGTTTGCTAGGACAAGGTGGGTTAGAGGCTTGGTTCAACAATATGGGAGGCATGATAAGCAAGTGGTAGGTATCGCAGCATAGGCATAGCAAAAGAGCGAGCAACTAGCAAGCAAAGATAGAAGTGATTTCGAGGGTATGGTCATCTTGCCTGAAATCCCGCAAGGAAGAAGAACGAGTCCATGAAGAAGACAAACGGACATAGCCGAACGGGTCCTCACAATCATGACATTATCGGAACCAACCCGAAGAAGCAACACCGGAAAATAAGCACACAACATAGTAAACAAGCAACACATGAACATGGTATGATATGCGGGATGCGGTATGCGGTGCATATGCATGATTTGAAAATGAAGGATTGAACCTGGCCTCAACTTGGAAATCCAAGACTGCCACTGGAAAGGTGAGGTGATTTCAGTTGAAATCGATATAAAGATCACCGGAATCGGATGCACGGTTTGGAAATGGCAAGCAAAACAAATAAGGCACCGGTCTGCGATAATCAGCAAGTGTCCATCTAAATGCATCAAAATAAATATGCTATAGCACTCAAACATGACAACAAAATACATGGCAGGGATCCACTCAAGATGCTTGACAAAATATGAACACTGAGCTACGGCTAATTCACTCATTAACAGGTTCAAACAAGCATGGCAAAAGTGCAAATGATAACAGGTTTCAGACTTAGTGAAATTAACACAAGTCTAGAATTTATCATCAGGAAGCACACTTTAGAGCATGAAAACTACATGCTAAAGGAACTTAACATGGAAAAGCAAGGCATGGCATGAAGCTACTCAAAGCACTTAACAAAAGTCCCTTAGTGACAAACGGACATAGGCATAGCAAAAGAGCGAGCAACTAGCAAGCAAAGATAGAAGTGATTTCGAGGGTATGGTCATCTTGCCTGAAATCCCGCAAGGAAGAAGAACGATTCCATGAAGAAGACAAACGGACATAGCCGAAGGGTCCTCACAATCATGACATTATCGGAACCAACCCGAAGAAGCAACACCGGAAAATAAGCACACAACATAGTAAACAAGCAACACATGAACAAGGTATGATATGCGGGATGCGGTATGCGGTGCATATGCATGATTTGCAAATGAAGGATTGAACCTGGCCTCAACATGGAAATCCAAGACTGCCACTGGAAAGGTGAGGTGATTTCGGTTGAAATTGATATAAAGATCACCGGAATCGGATGCACGGTTTGGAAATGGCAAGCAAAACAAATAAGGCACCGGTCTGCGATAATCAGCAAGTGTCCATCTAAATGCATCAAAATAAATATGCTATAGCACTCAAACATGACAACAAAATACATGGCAGGGATCCACTCAAGATGCTTGACAAAATATGAACACTGAGCTACGGCTAATTCACTCATTAACAGGTTCAAACAAGCATGGCAAAAGTGCAAATGATAACAGGTTTCAGACTTAGTGAAATTAACACAAGTCTAGAATTTATCATCAGGAAGCACACTTTAGAGCATGAAAACTACATGCTAAAGGAACTTAACATGGCAAAGCAAGGCATGGCATGAAGCTACTCAAAGCACTTAACAAAAGTCCCTTAGTGACAAACGGACATAGGCATAGCAAAAGAGCGAGCAACTAGCAAGCAAAGATAGAAGTGATTTCGAGGGTATGGTCATCTTGCCTGAAATCCCGCAAGGAAGAAGAACGAGTCCATGAAGAAGATAAACGGACATAGCCGAACGGGTCCTCACAATCATGACATTATCGGAACCAACCCGAAGAAGCAACACCGGAAAATAAGCACACAACATAGTAAACAAGCAACACATGAACATGGTATGATATGCGGGATGCGGTATGCGGTGCATATGCATGATTTGCAAATGAAGAACTGAACTTGGCCTCAACATGGAAATCCAAGACTGCCAATGGAAAGGTGAGGTGATTTCGGTTGAAATCGATATAAAGATCACCGGAATCGGATGCACGGTTTGGAAATGGCAAGCAAAACAAATAAGGCACCGGTCTGCGATAATCAACAAGTGACCATCTAAATGCATCAAAATAAATATGCTATAGCACTCAAACATGACAACAAAATACATGGCAGGGATCCACTCAAGATGCTTGACAAAATATGAACACTGAGCTACGGCTAATTCACTCATTAACAGGTTCAAACAAGCATGGCAAAAGTGCAAATGATAACAGGTTTCAGACTTAGTGAAATTAACACAAGTCTAGAATTTATCATCAGGAAGCACACTTTAGAGCATGAAACCTACATGCTAAAGGAACTTAACATGGCAAAGCAAGGCATGGCATGAAGCTACTCAAAGCACTTAAGAAAAGTCCCTTAGTGACCTTGAGCCAAAAGGGATCAGAAAATACAATTGCAAGCATGTGAACATGGCAAAAACATAAATAGATCTTACACTTAGTGAAAAACTGGAGAATGCAAATCAGTTAACGAGTAGGCATGATTACGAGCTCGATGCACTCACTACAAGGCATGGCATGACAAACTCAGCATACACCCATCAAGAATACATGGCATAGAAGCTAGACATGGCAAGAACAACAACATAGCATGCACGGATCAACATCAACATCCTCAGCAAAATCGCAAAACAATTTAACAATCTGCCAGGATTCACGATATAGCAAAAGTAGAGCTCGATTGACTCAAGCTAGGGTGCTCCATAAATGCAAACAAAGACATGGATGGATAGAGCACCACAATATTAACAAAAAAACCTTACTGATCATCCTCAAAAGAGGCATGGATCACAAAGAAACAACATGAACATATGGCATACCGACAAAAATAGAACAAGGACTTGGTGAAAAACTAAGTCCCTGAAATCAACATTACCGATTACGCTACTTTGCAATCTTGTGCTAGTCACAACAAAGATCACAAAAATACATGGCATACACCCCTGTAAAGATGGCATGCCATATAACAAAACACATGTAGAGCTCAGGGTCATAGCATGCACACATTAAACATGGAAAAAATGACAAAAGACTATTTGCTGAAACAGATCTGACAATTACATCACATAGCCCTCTTCCAACAGCATTTCGGGCATCAAGATGAGCTCAAATGAAAATGATGCAACGAGATGAAACGATGTACTCGTTGAGACGAACATTTTGATATGCTACACGCACAAATTGGAGCTACAGATGCGGAGTTATGATGCGATGAATATGACTGAAAAAGAAGCAGATCTGGGGACTTAGTCAAAAATTTAGACCTCTCGGGGAAAAGTCAACGCGGGACTGGATGAAGCGGGATGGCGCGGTGCGGTTGCGGGCGACGTGTTTGGATCGGGGACGGGTGGATCTCATCCACCCGCCTAGATCCGGCGAGGGATGGCTTCCGGCGAGGTCTTCGCCGGCGGGGC